>NW_022991575.1:988140-1292436 GCF_902827175.1 Gymnodraco acuticeps
GCACCGTGATGGTGGCCACCGACGTGAAGAAGGGCTCGTTGGAGGCCGAGCCGTTGAGCGTGTCCTGGGAAATTATGATTTATACTCACAGGTCAAAGGTCACAGAGAAGCAGATACATCTGGATGTTGTTGTAATAAATGATGACTACCTGCACGTGTAAAACCAGAGGGATCTTCTGCACAACATCGTAGTCCAGGATGCTTTTAATAATTATCTTTGGAGTGTTGATGTTTTCCAGTCGGAAATATTTATCCTGGTTTAACAATCAGAGGGACAAGAAATATGTCATATCTAAACATATATCACATACAACTACATTTAGCATCTCTCTGTACAAAATGCTTTACATGAAAACAATTATTGGAAAAAGATAAAAACATTTTTTAAATTAGATACATCCGTGCTTATTAAAATGCAGAAAATGAAATAGAATAAACAAGGTAAAATATGTTTTTATAGATAGATCATAGATAATGATTGTCTCTGCATAAAAAACATGCATAACTCAAGAGAGTGGTTCCCAATATTTGTTGGTTTAAAATTTATTAAAACCTCATTAAATTGAGTAAGTAAATAAATATAATTAACAAATTATATTTGAAGTAAAATAGTTAATTTTACAAATATGTTTTCACTTTTGTAACTATCTATATTATGAAACGTTTTATTCAGGGGTTTGTTAGTATATCACTTACAGCCTGTAGTATCTGCTTTGCATTGCCTGCTTTCGATAGACAAATATACATACAGCACATACTGTTTCATATTTCCTTTGCATCTCGCGGTTCTCTTAAATAATCCAGTATCAGCACCTCATGACATTAAATGCCTTCTTACTGTTGCAGGCTCTAAGCGATAGTACAGCGGCGCTGAATCCACATCTGAGGCTTCTATCAGTCCCAAACTGGAGTTGACTGCAGTGAGCTGCAAGAGATACAACTCAGTCAACACAGGGTGTAAGAAACCTGAAACACACACACTTGTGTAAAACACCAGCAACACTCACCTCATTCACCTCCAGTACGTAATGGCTTTGTGCAAAGTTTGGAGGGTTATCGTTCACGTTTTCAACTAAAACCTCAACAGGCTCGTTCACCTTTAAAGAGAAGAAGCTCAGTTTACAATCAGAAACACTAACAGAGTTCTTCACCTTCTTACTGCTGTTTAAAAGCAATCTTCTTGGTTCACTAGTTTAGTATTGGCTCCTTTGTCGTTCTATTGTGTTTGTTTTACTCACAGATATGGACTCTTCTCTGCTGCACTGCACCCACACCGTCAGAGTTAAACTATCCAACGACTGATACAAACACACAGCAGTTATACAGAGCTTTAACGAACAATACATTATTATAAACACCAGTACTGAAGATAATTGAGTTGCCATAATTAAGTAAATATATGTTCAAGGACTCTACCCAAACAGGACATACTGTATTCTACTGATTTTCAGTTTTATATGTGTATGTTGTGTCTCCACTGTGACATGTTTCCATGCTTTGTTCAAAAAGGTCTTTATTTGTCTCATACTGCCTGTGTTGCAGCACCTCTTTTCACCCTCTGTCTGAAACCAGAGCCCAGCCTGCTCTGGTTGGTTACCTGGCCTACATGTACATGTACTTAAGGAATGGGAAAACCCCAAAAAGCATAATAAGGTCTCTTAAAAGTCAATATATGACTAAATATGCATTTTTGGTTGAATTTGATTCTGTTGCATTTTAACGTTGCAATCTGAATTTTGTTTTCCTTTTTGCAAAATAGAACAGTAGTGACTATACAGGTGGTGCAACAATTTAAAAAAGGGGGAAGAAATACTTAGGTGACCTACAGAACTTAACATAATACATTACCAACAAACAAGAGTAAAATAAAAGTCAGAATAATTCAATTATTATATCATTATATATATCTAATAATATTGTTTTGACATCTTTAAGAACAACAATTTAAAAACAAATGTAAAGGATCCTTATGGAGATGTTTGCTGACTATAAGGGCTAGGATCACATGTTTTAAACTCTCACCTCATAGTCCAGGCCTTTCTTCACCATCAGAGCGTTTCCTTTCAGGTAGAACAGATCTTCAGGGTTCACAGTGAGGGTCAGCTCCACATCATTAATGGAGTCGATCTTAACCACCTCAACGTCCAGCGTGCTGTTCTCAGGGACGGTCACAGGGCCCGGAGGAACCGTGCACACTGAGAGGTGAGAGGCATCAGATACATCAGAGTGGAGAGAATAGAGTGGAGGTCAACACAAGGCCTGCAGCATTAAGTGGGAGCATTAGAAGAATTGTATCCAAACGTGGAATGGAAATTTGTTGGGAAAGCAGGGTTATTGTGAATGAGGAGATACATATCTACATTACATAGAGGTTTAATTATTGTTTGTTTAGTTAGGTTACTTATTTTTCCTTTAAAACATTGTAATGTTTGAATATAAATGTTGAGGTTTGGGCTGTTGGTCGGACATAAACACTGCAAACGTTACATTACATTTTGGGCTCTGTCTGTGACAGCATTTCTCCCTATTTTAACTACTTTAAAAATCAAACAATCCATCCAATCTAAATGGCAACAAGCTATCCAAGCTCCTTTACTTTTTAAAACCCCAGGACCAAAATGTGCTAATGGCCTCCTGTTATTATCACCTGACTCCCCCCAGACGCAAACCAGTACTTATATAATCAAGTAAAATGACCTGGCCCACTAGTATCTCTGTGTGAATTAGTTGGCTGTTTGAATAAACACATTTTAATCCAGGAATCTGCTCAATCTGAGCCCAATGAAAAAATGTATTCGCACAAAGGGCCCCTCCACAAATAAGGGCCACAACTTCAGGCTGCCTTCCTCAACATTGTACTATGTTGGGGGAAAGTAAAAAGATTGAATTGAACTAACTTCATCTTGGAGAATATATAATATAAAGAAATATCAGCTGTGAATACGAAGCACAAGCAGACTGTTAGCTTAGCATAAAGGCTGGAAACATAGGGGAACAGCTAGCCTACTTCTAAGAACCAGCCTACCTCTACCATTTAAGCTAAATAATGAACATGTTGTGAGTTTAAACTGCACCAAACCTTAATTCAAACAAAAATCCAAATCAAATATTCAGGTTGTTATTTTTTTCTCTGATATGTCACATGTATTCTTATAGGATATGCTTTTTAGTGTTTTTTCATGCTGCACTGAAATCAAAATCCCATGACTGGTTATGTGGATTAAATATATAGAACCCATTCAAACAAGGGGACTCTGGGTCAGGAACCCTTCAATGGGTTATGCAATCTAAGAGCCCAATATTCTTTCTGATCCAAAGGGAGCACTATACAATAAAAGCACAAGGGTTACATAGTGATGTCACTATGTTACAGAAGTAAACAACGTAGTCAAATGTGGGCGTTTCAGCCGGGGGGTTGTGGGAAAGGAACTCCCTCTGGAGGGAACTTTGGTATTTTAGCCTTTGCAGACCATTTACATGCACAAAAACCTATATAACGCACTACAGGAAAGGTAAACCCCTAAAGAAACTTCATAAGGCCCTCTTAATCAGTTGTCATGGTGTAAAAAGTACACTTCTCTCTAAGATGTACTGCAGATCCAAAGGGATCAGAAAGAAGAGAAGTATTTCAGTCTGTTTTTCCCTGGCTTAAGAGTGTTTTGACCTGTCAGGCCTCCAAAGGTCCTTCAGAAAAATGGTTAATTCACTCTTTTCATGAGGGATAATACACCCCCTGGCTACCACTGCTTTAAAGGCGGAGAAATTGAAAGCATCAACATGACTCTCAGCAGCCTCATCAACATCGCCTCCTGCCCTCCACGGGCCGATGACTCCCTCCAGAGAAATCAGAGCTCTACTCACGTCTCTCAGCCGGACAAAGTGCACAAAAGCAGAGGGCCACGACGCATCCGAGGAGAACGTTCACAGGTTGGCTCTTCCATTTCAGTTCCATGTCCTGATTTCAGAGGCAGCAACAAATGAAGTCCCGGAGGAGGATGAGGAGCCCGTGGTACCAGCTGGTACTCGTCCACATAATGCCCCGTCTGTGCTGCCCGGCCAGTGGGAGTCGACTACAGTTGCAATGTTTGTGACTTCATCTTACGGGCACATATTGCATTAAGCGCCTGCCAGCAGAGGACTCGCAGCCTCCTACTAAAATACTTGCATCTGTTTTAGAAGGACGGGTCATTCTTTATTGGTGGCACCAATGCATTCTGGGAGGGATCCAGAAGAGGAATGTTTGCAGCTGAAAACATTTCCTCACATGGCTAACTCTTAAGGTTAGAGAGACCTGTTTTAAGTGGTACATACTGTACACATAGAAACATACAGGCCTACATATAACATATACACAAGAACATTTATTAAAGTGCTGTATAGCCTCAATGAAAAGTATTGTTTAACTTGAGATGTTATGCACTTTTATACTTATCTGCAGTACATCTTAGCGAGAAATGAACTTTTCACACCATGACAACTGATTAGGAGGGCCTTACGATATGTTTTTAGGGGTCTACCTTTCATGTAGTGCGTTATATTGGCTTTTGTGCATGCAAAGGCTAAAATCCCAAAGTTCCCTCCAGAGGGAGTTTCTCTCTCACACACTCGCCCTCTGCCTCAAAAGCCTTAATTCGACTCCTTTGCTTACTTACGTAACATAGTGAAATAACTATGTAACACTCGTGCTTCTGTGCACATTGTATGTGATAGTCTAAGGGGCGGGACATCTCTAGGAGGTGGACCAATCACAACAGAGCTGGTCAGTTAACCAATCAGGGCAGACTGGGCTCTGGTTTCAGACAGAGGGTGAAAAAAGGTGCTGCAGCACAGGCAGTATGAGAGAAATAACATTTGAACATTAAAGTGTGTAAACATGTCACAGTAGAAGCACAACATAGGCCTACAAATATAAAAACCTGAAAATGATCATAATAGGGCCCTTTAAACATTCAAACTAAAGATTGATGTCTTCAATAGGAACTAAATGGCTTGGAACTAAGAACCCAAGACAGGAAGTTGGTTTTATGGTAATAAAATATTTGAACCTGTATTTTATCATCAATGACCAATATCAAATGGCTGACAACCAGCCATGCAAACACAAATTAAAGGGTCAAAGATGTTTTCCTCTCCCTGTCCATCCTGTCTGATCCCTCACTCAGTAATAATGACACAGAGTTACACTGGCACACACTGGGACACATAACGGCCTCACATGTGGACAAGGCTCCACTGTGCATACACCACGCTTCCATGTACTCACACACACACACACACACACACACACACATACACACACACACACACACACACACACACACACACACACACACCGCCTCTGTGTGGGAACAACAAGTGCGCAGTGTCATGAAGTAACATAAGGCACATACATTATGTTTCCATGCAGGGATGCCCCTTTCTCTCTCTCTCTGTTTCACCACCGGGAGGAGCCATAACGTCAGCGACTGTAAGCACTTCCGTCACATTTTTCAGGACAGCTTCATGTAGTTTGGCAGCTGTATGCTATATCTGTAAGCTGCTATCTACAGTATATGTTTGGTTGCTATCTGTATATGCACTATTCTGTGTAATGGCTGTGAAAGCAAATATCCCTCTGGTACAATACATTTAAATCCAGTCTAGGGGTCCCTGTCCTTGCTGCGTGGTGCGCAGGTCAGGTACTGGCCTGTAGAAGTATTTAGGAAATGTCCTCCCCTCTGTATCCCCCTTACAACGCTGCATCTATATAATAAAGACACTCTGCCCTAAAAAATTACTATAAAAAAACAAATAAATTAAATCTAATCTAATCAATAAGGACAATTTAAGCCTGTGAGTTAACAAATATATGTGAAATGACAATACATTCATTAATTAAACATTTAATAATCTAATAATGTATATTAAAAAACAAGACAAACAAAAGTCATAGAAAATCATCACACCCACATGAGCAGTTGGGGTAAGGGCTTTGACAAGACAATTTATTATATAGGAAACAGTTGAATACAATATGTATAATAGATTATTTAAAGATGTAGACTTTGGCAAGAAAATGCATTTCATGACATGAATGAGATAAACTTTGGACTTTTAACTGACCCTTTTTATATAAGTATTTGTGTTGATGATATAACTGTAACTTGGGGTTTGAGGGCTTTAGCAAAAGAAGCTAATCTCATTAGAGACCTACTTAATAGTGTTATTGTTCCACATAAAGCAGAAATAGAGAGCTGTGCCTTAAATGTTATGAGGACATGTTATATAAATGAAATAAAGAAGAACACTTTGTAACTTATAAGACTAAGTTACTGAAAACCAGAACTGTACAATACAATCTTACCTGTAAGTGTTTAGTATGCCACTGTTTATTATATTAATATATAAGATAAGATTAACTGCTGCATCAATATGTGTTGCACAAATAGGAACCTGAACATTAGCATAATAGGGCCCTTTAACTCCTTAATATACTGTATCTAATCTACATGCATCTTTAAGATTCTTTAAGATCATTTAAGATCATTCTTTAAGATCATCACATTTGTATCTTTGTCGCCCTGTGCAAACAAGTTAGTCAGAAAACATTCATTTCCAGCTGATCCAAGAGGCTTTTTGAATAGTTAATTATTCTCAAGAAATAGCAGGATTTTCTTAATACATAAATTATCACCTAGTTTTTCATTTAAAGTCAATACAACTGTATATTTATGGGTTTAACTGGACAAGGTAAGGTGATACAAAGGTTTAACCCTAAAACTGACTAAAGTTAAATCTACAATATATGTCTCTTAAATGGAGTTGATGAAAGTTATATTAACATTTAATGATGATAAAATTGACTTTCATTACAACAGTGGCAGTGGCTAAGTCAGTAGGGGCTTGGACTGGGGGCTGTAGGGTCGAACCTAAAATATGGAGTGTGGACTGCTACTTGGAGAGGTCCCAGTTCACCTCCTGCCCTGCCGTGGTGCCCTTGAGCAAGGCACCGGACACCCCCTGTGTGTGCTGTGTGCTCTGCATGTGTGACCATTAAAGAGGGTCCCAATTATATTCTAACAGTTAAGTACTCAGTACTTACTCAGCACTTACTTACTCAGTACTTAAGCTGCAGAAACCCTTTTCACTGACGTATGGACACGAAAATAGAGCCAATGCATAATTCAGGATCTGTCACTTGAAGCACGAGATGAGGCTTTTTTCATTTGCCTGGTTGTAAAAGTCCCAACTCGCTCACACACACACACACACAAAATCACATATTTGCAAATATCTTGTTCACTGCAGGAGTGTGAACTGAACTAATTAGCATCTACGAACGTCACTTGTGAAAAAAAACCTGTGGAGATGTGAGTCTCATAACTTACATTTTCATTGTTTCAATTCCATGCCAATAAGACATTTTAAATACAGGCTCATTATTCTTACTACTTTCAAATTCATTCAGAATGTTCCTTTGTTAAAAATATAGAAGTATTATCATACAAATTAAAGTATTACAAATAGAAACATGTCTCATGTGGCTGTTATACTATTTTACTAATTAAAACATTAATTATAATTCATGTTTTTCCTACAAAAATTGCAAATCATTTCTATCAATTTAATATTTATTTTCAGCTGTACATGCAAAAATAGTTTAGTAGTTAAATGTATACCAAGACAAAAATTGTTTGTGGAACAAAAAGTTAAGTAAAGTTAAAGTACCTCAAATTAAATTACATTATATTTTCGCTGACGCCTCTATCCAAAGCAATTTACAATGAGTACATTCAACCTTGAGACCTAAAAAGCAAGAATCCTGCAGGGACATTTCCTATCTAACCCAACCAGATTAAGTGCAACTGCATTAGTTTAACTTAAAGCCAAACCTTCTGTAAGTGCTAGGTACAGATGACAAGATATTCTCCTTTGGCCTACGTGCTGGTAATAGGTGAGCTTTCAGTCTGCGACGGAAGATGTGTGGACTCTCCGCGGTCCTGATGTCAATGGGGAGCTCGTTCCACCATTTTAGGGCCAGGATGGCAAACAGGAGTGTTTTTTGTTGAGGGTGCAGCTAGCCACTGATTGGCAAATGCGGAGCGGAGTGCACATGGAGTGTATACACCCTTACACTCCAGTACTTGGTTGCATTCAACAATACAACTTGTTTTGTTATACTTTTTGGCCCCTGTTCCACGTGTAGAAAGAGCCTATTCTCACCAAAAACGGAGCTTTTCAAATTGTCAAATTACTTAATTACTTAAACCAAGTATTTAGGATGCATCGTCATCTCCTCAATTCCCCACTGTTGTTAAACGACAACAGTGGTGCTTAGCAGCAGTTCGACTACTATACATGGAGCAAATAGATACTGATTGATGTTTTAAATGAATGATAATTGAGATGATGCATTGTAAGGCAAATCTGTTGAGCTACACTGACGGAGGTGTTTCCTGCTGAATGTGCCAAGTTCTTGCGTCATGTTCCTGCCTGGCCTGCATCAGTGTTGTCAGTGAGGACATGTCTCCTGGTGTTACCTGAGGCTGACCCTGTGTATTAACACACTGAAGATTATGGGACGCAGGTTTGTCACAAGTAGGTGACGACATAATGAACCAGTGTGAATGACACTCTGATCTGGTGCTGTCTGACGAGCTTTAAATCACACCAGGTGTCCAACTACAGGATTGTGCATGACATTTGAGCCTCTGAGCAGCTTACAGGTTGACACTGGATTCCAGGGGCGGAGGTGACTTCCTGTTGTCGCTTTCCCTTCATACGCTACAGATTAAAAGTTTTCTTTACAGTGGCTACAATCAACAATTTTATGACACGATAATATACAAAGGAGACTTGGAAAGGTTTTGATCATTCTTAGTGGAATCTGCCGCTTTGGCCTTTATCTGTTTTTCTGTCTGATGCAACTTTACTGTTCTGGTTTACTCTCACTCCTCTCATGGCATCATTTTCAGAGATAACGTTGGAAGGCACACTGCTTTCTCAGCAACAAACAGTAGGCAGACAAAGTGAGAGACTATCTGGTGAGCATAGAAGAACATTAAGACACAGATATTCCCCTAAGGAGTATGTGAGACCAAAAACAGAGCTAAAAGATGGGATAATATGATGACATGACAATGTAAGTTACTTTTTAAAAAATGAAGCAAAAGTAAAGCATTATGAATTAGCTGTGTGTCTTAATGTCCTCTATAGATAAAGCTGCGCTTCTCTTCAATTGGACAGAAAGGGCTCAATGATACGCTCTGCTAGAAAACGTAGAATCTCAATAAAAACAAATTACGCGTGACCTCTGAATGTATAATTACTATTGAATTTCTTTTGGAATGAATGACTGTAGGAACAGACCTACTTTACATTAGAGTGAAAAGGACGTTCTTCCACAGACTCAGTGATAGAATATAAGTCATTAATAAATAATGGTTTCTTCTTTTAAATCATATTCATAAAACCCTGTGAGAGTTAAACTTTTCGTTAGCAGTGAGCTCCCAGCATGCACTGCCAAATATAATGTATCACAGTGTCGAGAGACGTCTTGGGTAGAAAAAAGCAGCTACAAATTGAAAATGTCAAAAACCAGCGGGGACGGAGTCAGGTATCCATTTAGTTGTTTTCTTATGCTAATATTTCTGCCTCTATTTTCTTTATCTTGCTCTATTATATCCATATTTTCTTTATGTGGACCAACATCTTCCTATTTACCTATTTATGTGGTCATTAATATCCATGTCCCTCAGTAATTAGTCTTATCCCATCAACCAACTTTATCGCATAGCGCTCCTGTCATCTTATGAATTTTTTAACGCATGTCCCCTTCCCAGAAATAACGAGGAGCCCTGCTGTTTTTATATATCAAGGAAAAATCCAGAGCCTTCCTCGATCGTTGCCCTATATATATATTTTGTGATGGTGCTTTAGTGCGGCTACCTGCAGGGTTAGAGAGCCCATCACAGGCTCCTTCAGGACAGACTGACCTGTAAAAACTGCGGTCAAGTGGCAGAAACACCCTTAAAGACGTTCCAACGGAAACTGCTCAATAGGTTTTAACAGCATTTTGAAAATTGAAATAACTCAACTCAAACCACAGCCCATGAAGAAAATGTCACTATTTGGAAAAAGTTGAATATCTCCGTTGAATACGAACAGAGAAGGCAAAACAAACCCTGACTATTCACACCACACACAGCCTTCCATTCCTCTTCCTGACCGGCACCAGTTCTCCGGCTGATGCTAATCCTGTTTTGACTCTTTGAGCTCAGTCATGCTCAGACTCTCTTATGAGCCATGGCTCCATTAAGAAAAGGGCACGAGACAGTGTTGATCACTTGTGTGAATCTGCAAACATTGCGGATAGAAGACTGCATGAAGAGCAGAAACAGACGTAAGCTGTCCATAGATATTGTAGTCTAATCCAGTGAAAATGGTAAATGTAAATGCATTTATAAAGCGCGTAATATTCTTCTGTCAAGTTGTTACGTTCCCTTGTAGAGCTAGGGGTACCAAGGGAAGTAGCGACACACAAGATAGCCGGACGAGAGAAAAAGGAGAGGAAACTGAATGCTGAAGGAGTTTAAGTGAGGTTTTAATTAGTGAATAAGTAAGGCGGCTCACCAGCCCAATTACAAAACAAACTTACAGTAAACAACACACAACTATGCTGGGTCTCACACAGAGACATGCTGCACACATGCAGCCAGATGAGAAGGAGAGAGAAAGCAGCAACCTTCCTCCTGTCCTATATGGAGGCCCTGATTGAGGATTGGGAGCACCTGGGGAGAGGCTGCACCTGGGGAGTCAGAGGGAGAGAGAGAAAAACACCCACACGACCACACAAACACTACGGCACGTAACACAAGTCAAAATGCTTTATGCTACAAGTCAACATTCTCCCATTCACAAACATAGTTATACACTGAAGGGATGGCTGCTATACAAGTTGTTCTAGTTTTTTACCAAATGCAAGATAAGTAATGATCATCTGAATTGGAGGATGGTCGTGTTGTCCAACAAGTGGCCCAAAACATGTGTTTACATGTAAGTGACATACGGCATATACTGGATATTTTTGGTCCTAAATCAGACCAAACCTTAACTATAGCATTGGCAAAACACATCTATATTTCTACAGGGATTTGTAACAGATTTAAAAAAGTACAAAGAATTGATAAAAGAGGCTTTGATCAGAAAACACTATATGTCACTCTCAAGTTAGTTAGAAACAAGCTATTTTGTCGTATTTTTTTAAGACTTTACCAATCTATGAAACTTTCCAAGACGGACTTTCACAGATAACTTTGACAACAATTGGCCAGTTGTTGCAGGACAGGAAGTAGCAGAAGGCTCTTTTCTCTGGCCCATTCCTTTGTCCATCTAGGAATATATTTGAGGTGAGTGCGGACTTGTTTTAATACAATCCTTGATGTCTTAATGTAGGTCTACTACTTTGATAAAGGGCAACTTTCTGCTAGGAAATCTTTAAATATTAAATAATATATCAGAAATTACTCCCATTTACTTTTTCAGTGGAAGTGTATAGGAACAGGAGATTAGTTTACATGGTTGCATGGTTCCCTTCAGTTGGAAGACTGTTAGGAACCTTGACTCAATAGCTTGGAGGACTCAAATGCACAACCCAGAGACGAAAAAGGTTTGAAGAAAAATAATCTTTACTTGCAAAAAACAAAATCACTCTTTAGAGGAAATAACAAACTGACCAAAGTAAAGCGCTCACATGGAGGAAAAAGGCAAAACACTGAATCTCTTTAAGCAATGGCTTGGATCTGGCTTCTTGGAGCAATGAACAAGACGAACCGACAACTAAGAAGGGGAGACAGGACAATATATACATGAGGTAAGTGGGCACAGGTGAAAACAATCAGGGGCGGGGCAGACACTGACGATAGCAGGAAAAGGAACCAGAGCAGGAAGTAAAGGGACCTGGAATGAGACAAGGTGAGTACAAAATAAAACAGGAAGTGGAACATAAACTAAACTAACATGAACATGACAAAACTTAACATAATTGACGGGACACTACAAAGACATCTCACAGTGATCTATTCTCTCTATATATATATTCTGCCCAAAAGGTTTCAGGGTGAGTTTAACATCTGCGTTGTGTTTTTCTAAGCATGTGTGCTTTTCTTCTTTCCCCCCCGAGGCTTTGTGAAGATGTGTGAAAAACCAATTGCTGCTGACTTTGTTCTAATGATATTCATGCCACAGAAGCTAATAACAGTCTCTTGGAAAATGGTTTGCTTTTTGACTCATCTTTGATTAAAACATTGTTGGGATGAAAACTAGACCTGGAATTAAAAGCCTCTCTGCCCTCAGTTCAGAGCAAATTCAAGAGCTAAGTTTAGTTCGTAAGAAGTATAAAAATATTTGGTCTTTGAAGTTCTGGTTCTGTGAGGTTGGAAGATTGAATAAACAAAAAAGAGTGGCGATGGGACACGTTTTAACCGTAGACTGAATATATAAAGGTTTTAACCCAGGTTAAACTAGCGTCAGCGTTGTTGCTATGTCGTTTTCAAACAATTACAAATGAAACAGTAAGTTGAATGATGTACCCAAGACACATAGTCAGATGCAAATAAATTACAATTGATTGCTAAAACTGCTCCTCAAAGACAATGTTAGCATGTACAGCTAACTAGCCTGCTTTCACAGAGTTACGATTGGTTTAAATTAATTATTATTATTATTAATCTCAAATTACAGTTAAATTAATTTGGGCAAGATTGGTTTCCCAATATCCACTTGTTTGCACGATGGGGAAAAGAGTGAACATCTGAGCAGGTTTTAAGATCAGCTGGAAGCATATTCCAATGTTTGATGGCCTCAGTTGGATGGTTTAATCTGAATTTTGGGCAGATTGTGAGGTTCTCCCCATTTGTTTGGAGCGGAGCTGGAAAAAGCTTCTCAATGTTGGTGTAGTAGCATTTTGTATGCTCTTTTAAACCAATCGTAGTTTGAGAACAGAATGAGAAAGATTAGGAGGCAGAGCAGAAGTAGTAGCAGCACAAGTAGTAGGGTAGCCGTTGTAGAAGGAGTCCCAGTAGTCAAAAAGTGGTAATGACATATGCAGCTGAAGTAAACATATTAAGGGACAGTTAATCTCAAACTAAAAACTATATATTTCCCTATTTCTTGTAGCGTTACTTATCAATGTAGATGTGTTTTGGTGAGGGTTGCAGAACACAGGACATATTGGCAGTACAGATGTCTACCTTCTACTCAATCAAATGGAACTAGACAGCACTTGGTGTAAGGGAAACTTCTGTGTAGCAATGCAGTGGGAGTCACTGACTCAGGAAAGAGACACGGTAGAGCAGGAGCTTTGATGTCAAACACTGGAGGTTTATTTGGAGTTTCGGCCGGAGGATTCACATCACAAGTCACAGCAGTCACGGTCTGACTGCACGGGTGGGTTGCCACGTCAATTCTCAAGAACTCTACCTCAGACCCATGTATTTAGCTAGTTCTGAGAGCATCATCAACATGCTGCATAACAAGATAAAATCATAACACCTCTATCAGCTGACGTCAACAGTCAGGAACATAGAATCATAACACCTCTATCAGCTGACGCCAACAGGCAGGAACAGGGAGACAGAACACTGAGAGCACAGCAGCCAAGGTTACGAGGTGCGTGTGCTCAGTCAGGACAGTTTGAACTGATAAACTGGGTCAAAGTTATGGGCCTTGGAAAATATTCCCCAACAGTTTTCTCTTTTTATCAATTTTGATAATCTAAAAACCTTAGTCTAATAATATTATGTTCAATACTTAAATCAATGGGAATCTTCAGATTTGAGTGTGGACTTACACAACATCAATTACATCAATAACAATCACATTAAGATTGAAACATTCAATCACAATGATTGATACAGCCAATCATAATAGAAAAATCATCTCTCATCAGTGTTTGGATCATCTTTTGTCAAAAGCATAATAATGAACACACATAAAACACAGGTGCACAATAGCAAAAATATTTGTTTTGGGCCAAAACTGAAATGAATCCAGTACTTGAAACATCATTGTAGGTCTTTCTGTGCATGGATAATACATTAAAGAGTAGTGTTGTTAAGCCTGATTGCTGGACGATTAAGGATATTAACATTATCTGTGATAATAGTAGAAATATCTTATTATTTAATACTTTATAATCTGAAAATATTAATTAATTAATTTTGTTTAGTGCAAAAGTGTAATCTGATCTGGCAAAAATATATTAATCACCACTATTCAACACATGTCTAGCCATTGGAAATATAAAGACAGTCATTAATTGTACATCTGTAAACATCCAAGATATAAAATCAATTCAAAGTTCATCTTTGTACGAGAGCTGGAAGAACATGTCCTTCAGTCTTTCTGACTCGTTCTCCTCCTCTCTTTATGACGAGTGTCTGTGTGCAACTCGATTTTGACAGGAAAGGCAACTGGAGACTTCTAGAATTGTGTGAGCAACATTCTGTTTTTAGACTTCTCTGTTTCAGTGTGTGTACTCTGTATCAATGCTCTGTAGTTGATCTGACTGAAATTGTGATTTTAAATCTCAAAACCGCTACAGTATCTGTCAGGCAGAAACTTGGGAAAAGTAATTTGACTGAAACCTTAAAACTAAACTAACTGACTGCTAGGGTTAACTTTGATTTAAACATTTGTAGAATACTAAGAGCTTTATTGAGTAGGTGTAACTGTATTAAGGGTTAAACTCATAACTTTATAACTTAGAGTTTAATGTAATTGTAAAACCATTGGGCCACTTAAAATACAATAACAAGTCAGGAGGGAGCCAGTCTAGATTTCCTTTTGAGGGCCACCAGCTGCAGAGAGTTAACTAATTAAAGGGACGTGGCCCCACAGCTGTGAGAACTCAGCAATCAGGTGTCCATTTTAGGTAGCACTTTCCTGGAGGGTCAGCTTCAGCGTCAGACAGGCTAAGACTGACAAAGACATTGGAGTCCTGCGGGAGTAAGACTGACAAAGACATTGGAGTCCTGCGGGAGTCACGAGGGAGGCAAAGAGGAGGCAAATCCTACTTTGATTGAGCTAAAGTATCGCTGGTGTTTTATTTTATTTGGTTGGTTAGCCCCTCATGCTATAATCATGTGTATTTTCTCCATTCCTGTTTTTGTGTCTTCTCGCAATTATCACTGGCCCCGTGTATCTCGTAATCGATATAACCAGCCTGCTCTCGTCTATCCCACATGCTCCACTGAGATCCAACATCTAGTTTCAGGCGGCCTGTGGAACTGCCAGTCAGCTGTTCCTAAGGCTGACTTCATCTCTGGCTACGCTTCCCTGCAGTCTCTGGATCTCCTTGCTCTCACTGAGACGTGGATTACTCCATCCAACACATCCACCCCAGCAGCTCTCTCCACAGCATATTCCTTCTCCCATACACCCAGACCCACTGGCAGAGGAGGTGGCACTGGTCTCCTGCTCTCTCCCAAATGGAGCTTTTCCCTCTTCAAGCTACCTAGCTTCACTCCTTCCACCTTTGAATTCCATGCCGTCACAGTAACCCATCCTATACAATTAACCATTGTTGTTCACTACCGTCCACCAGGCGCCTTGGGGGACTTCTTGGAGGAATTAGATCATCTCCTCTCACACATCCCTGAAACTGGTCCTCCCGCTGTACTTCTCGGAGACTTCAACCTCCAGACAGGGAAGATAGACGAACTAACATCTCTGTTAACCGCCTTTGCTTTCTCACTGTCTCCGTCCCCACCAACTCATAATGCTGGCAATGTCCTTGATCTCATATTCTCAAGGAATTGTACTACTTCTAACCTCTCTGTAAACCCGCTCCACACATCCGATCACTTCTTCATTTCATTCTCTCTACCCCTTTCCAAACATAACAAACTAATCTCTTCTCATCCTGCACCAGTCCGCCGTAACCTTCGTTCCCTCTCCCCCTCTACCTTTGCCTCATCGGTGCTCTCAGCCTTCCCTTCCTCGGACTCGTTCCAACTACTACCTCCAAACTCTGCTGCAGAAACTCTCCTCTCTACTCTCTCATCCTCTCTGGACTCTCTCTGTCCTCTCACATCTCGGCAGGCTCGTCAGTCCCCTCCTGCTCCCTGGCTAAATGATGCACTGCGTGCTAATAGAACCGTCCTTCGGGCAGCAGAGCGGAAATGGTGGAAATCCAAACATCGTGACGACCTCCTAACCTATCAGGCTCTCCTCTCCTCTTTCTCTGCTTCGATCTCTCAGGCAAAAAGCACTTTCTTTCAAGATAAGATCCAATCTTCCTATTCCAATCCCAAAAAACTATGTTCCATCTTCTCCTCCTTCCTGGACCCTCCAAAAGCCCCTTCCCCCTCCTCCCTTCTGTCAAGCGACTTTGTTAACCACTTTGAAAAAAAGGTTGATGATATTCGCTCTTCTTTTTCTGACTCACCTCTACTCACCGCTGGGTCACCAGACCCTCCTTTCACCCACACACTGACCTCCTTTTCCCCTCTCTCTCCAAGTGAGGTTCTTACACTCATTATCTCTGCCCGCCCTACCACCTGTCCTCTGGACCCTATCCCTTCAAACCTCCTTCAGACTATCGCTCCTGATATTCTACCGTTTCTCACCCATTTCATCAACACTTCTCTAACTTCTGGTCACTTTCCAAACAGTCTCAAGGAGGCAAGAGTAAACCCTCTCCTAAAGAAACCCACTCTCAACCCGTCTGATGTTATAAACTACAGGCCTGTCTCTCTCCTCCCGTTCCTGTCTAAATCACTTGAACGCGCTGTCTTTAAACAACTCTCCTGCTATCTCCATCAGAACAACCTTCTGGATCCGCACCAGTCTGGTTTCAAGGCAGGTCACTCCACAGAAACTGCCCTCCTTGCTGTCACTGAGGAACTGCACACTGCTAAAGCAGCCTCCCTCTCCTCTGTCATCATCCTTTTGGACCTGTCTGCTGCATTCGACACGGTGAATCATCAGATCCTCCTTCGCACTCTCCAAGAACTTGGAGTTTCAGGCTCTGCACTTTCCCTCCTCACCTCATACCTCAAAGACCGCACCTACAGGGTAACTTGGAGAGGGTCCGAGTCCTACCCTTGTCAATTAACTACAGGGGTCCCTCAGGGCTCTGTTCTTGGTCCCCTCCTCTTCTCCTTGTACACAAACTCGCTCGGATCAGTCATTAGCCCGCATGGTTTTTCCTACCACTGCTACGCTGACGACACCCAATTAATTCTGTCCTACCCCCGCTCAGAGACCCAGGTCGTCGCACGCATCTCTGCTTGTCTAGCTGACATCTCTCAGTGGATGTCTGATCATCACCTCAAGCTCAACCTTGACAAGACTGAACTGCTTTTCCTTCCGGGAAAAGCTTGTCCCACTCTTGACCTAACAATCAACATTGGCACCTCTGTTGTTTCCCCGACTCAGACTGCAAGGAATCTGGGTGTGACCCTAGATAACAACCTGTCCTTCACTGCAAACATCGCTGCTACAACCCGCTGCTGCAGATACACGCTTTACAACATCAGGAGGATGCGTCCCCAGCTGACCCAGAAAGTGACGCAGGTTCTGGTCCAGGCTCTCGTCATCTCACGTCTAGACTACTGCAACTCCCTCCTGGCTGGTCTACCTGCATGTGCCATCCGACCTCTGCAGCTCATCCAGAATGCAGCTGCTCGCCTGGTCTTCAACCTTCCTAAATTCTCCCACACCACGTCGCTCCTCCGCTGCCTTCAGATAACTGCTAGAATCCACTTCAAGACAATGGTACTTGCGTACCATGCTGCGAATGGATCTGGCCCTTCCTACATCCAGGACATGGTTAAACCGTACACCCCAGCACGTGCACTCCGCTCTGCATCAACCAAACGGCTCGCAGCACCCTCGCTGCGAAGGGGACCCAAGTTCCCATCAGCAAAAACACGTGGGTTTGCTATCCTGGCTCCAAAATGGTGGAATGAGCTCCCCATTGACATCAGGACAGCAGATAGCTTACACACCTTCCGGCGCAGACTGAAAACTCATCTCTTTCGACTCCACTTCGAGCGATAGAACTATTAACAAAGCACTTATATACTAATAAAGGGCTGGCTTATCTAAAGCCAGTTGAGTAGCACTTGAAATGTTTTTGCTCTATGAAGCCTGATGTACTTATATGATTCTGTTTTCTTCAAGTTTGTATTTTGTTGGTCGAACGCACTTATTGTAAGTCGCTTTGGATAAAAGCGTCAGCTAAATGTAATGTAATGTAAAGGCATCCTGATACTGTAGATCAGCACTGAGGTGTTGATTGGCTCAAACTCTTCGTCATCAGTGCGCCATATTTCAACCCCCCAATTAATCTGCTTTTGTGTGGCTCATTCAGTGAGCACTGTAGTTGATCCCCCCCAGTGAAACGGAGGCTCATCTGCCTGCATTTCTTCTGCTATCTGCTTGAGAGCAGTGCACCTGCGTATTCCAAGTGGCGCATCCAGGTCTCCCCCCGTGATGGGAGAGGTTAGGAAGACATCTGCTCCTCCAAGAAACAAGGAACCTTGTAGCCTCTGAAGCCCTTGCTCGTCCCGCAGGGTTGTCTGCCTGAGCCCACCGAGCAGAATGGTGAAGAAGCATCCCATCTCCTCAGAAAGTTGAAGATTATAATCCTCTCATCTCGAACGACCTCGTGCCTCCTTGCCCGTGGATGGGGGTGCCCTCTGCAGCCGGAGAGTGTGACCCTCTCTCTGACCCTTGGCTTTCAGAGCTGTCCTAGTTATTGGGTTAACACTTGATAGGGATGTTTTCCTGAGTGCAGACAACTCAAAGTAATGGATTAGCACATTATCATTTAAATACAAAAATAGGATAGGCCCCTCAGAATTATTTGGGAGCCTTCCTGACACATGCACATGCATAAATGTAAGGTTTGTGTTAGTCATTTAACATGCAAGAATCATATACTCATCAGTCCAAAGCAGAGAAATGTTATTTTAAGTTAAAGGTGAGCTAGTCCCTGCGGATATCACCCCTTCTCAATGATTCTAAATGTTATATTAATTCACTATTTACCGTTTGATAAAATATTAGTTTATCAGAAATATTTTCCTCTTCCATAAAACAGGTTTGAGTAATAAATGTTCCAATATAAAATCAATTACTCAATATAATTGACTCTTCCCTCCCTTTTCTTACATATGTCACATATGAAATAATAACTTAGGAGTCTATTTAAGCATGGTGTAATCTATTAATCGAGAAGACTCAGTATCACCTGTGTGCAGCTTACAAAAAAAATAAAAAATTGTGAGAAACATATTAAGCAGGAAATGTATACCTTTGTTGAAAAACAAAGCATATCTGATTTGGGAGGAAAATC
Organism: Gymnodraco acuticeps; assembly: GCF_902827175.1. Taxonomy (NCBI): domain Eukaryota; kingdom Metazoa; phylum Chordata; class Actinopteri; order Perciformes; family Bathydraconidae; genus Gymnodraco; species Gymnodraco acuticeps. The sequence continues at coordinate 1,007,483 of NW_022991575.1, forward strand.
TTCACCCCCCTTAACATCTGAGTCACTACTGATGGCATAGCATGAATGATATTGGGTGTCTGAGGGTGTCACTACTGAGAAATGTCAAACAAATTCAAAACCTTACATTTGAAAACAGGTTTGCATTCCTCCACTTAAAGTGACATTATCATTGGAAACAATAAAAGCTAATTGTTTTGATGTAGAATCTATCAATTGAATCGTTAGAGCAGAACAGAATGGTCGTATTGTAGCCTGAGTACCGTGCAGCCTCTAGTTTTACCAGGTGGAAACATGGTCCATATAATGTGAATACATGTAGAACTAAGAGGCCCCTGACATTAGGCCTATTTGAAACAACATATAATGTGAATACATGTAAAGTAGGGGCTTTTAACAGCTTGCCAACTTACAGGCATCCTCTGCATAGCAGTATGAATAGCTTTAAAAAAACAACCCACTCCGCGGTAACGAGAGTCATGTATCTGAACCAAATGCCCTAAGTGAAGCCGTTAGTCTCATCTGACTGACCCAAGGGTTGGTGCTGGTATGACAGGGAGGCTTCCAGGTGTTCAAAGCAGAGGTCAAGCTTTCAGTTCATGGCTCAGTGGGGGGAGCAGACTCACGTGAGACAGTATCAACGGCTGTAATGTTCAGTTTGAGGAGCGTCATTCTCTCTGGGAGCAGGAAATGGTGTCCATTCTCGGACCAGACCATTAATGTCATGTAGAGCAGCCATAGCATCTCTGTGACTGCACTCAGCCGGACTTTAGCAGGGCAGAACTGGGTGACTCTTAGTGAAGCCGTCCAAGGCCATAGACAAAATGGAACCACGTACCAACAAAAGGGACACAAGGTCATCAATGTATCTCTTTACCATTGGCCTAATTGCACAACAAATGAGTGGAAAAAAATGTGGAACACTAATCCATCATGTGAAATGTTGAGTTAATCTAAATAATTACTTATGGGTTGAAATCGCAGACTGAAAACTCATCTCTTTCGACTCCACTTCGAGCGATAGAACTATTGACAAAGCACTTTTATACTAATAAAGGACTGGCTTATCTAAAGCCAGTTGAGTAGCACTTGAAATGTTTGGCTCTATGAAACCTGATGTACTTATATGATTCTGTTTTCTTCAAGGTTGTGTCTTCCTGGTCGAATGTACTTATTGTATGTCGCTTTGGATAAAAGCGTCAGCTAAATGCAATGTAATGTAATGTAAAATCAAATTAACATTAGAACTAAAGTCAGTCAAAATTGGACTTGCACGAATCAGAATCTAAGCAATACACAATTTTCCCAGCTCTGTAATGAAAAGGATAACAAGATTAGGTACATTACAGGAGTGTTAAAACACCCAAACGTATCTTATTCTAGTAGAGATTAGAGGACAAGGTCTAATGTTGTGAACAAAATTATCAAGTCAAAGTTACTTTATTTATTCTATGTTATGTACCACATTTAATTTAATAATTAATCTTGAATTACTAATAACTTTAAAGAAGGCAACAATTTACAATTTGGATAAGGTGAATACTTATCCTGTGTGTGTGGTGTGTGTGGTGTGTGTGTGTGTGTGTGTGTGTGTGTGTGTGTGTGTGTGTGTGTGTGTGTGTGTGTGTGTGTGTGTGTGGTGTGTGTGTGTGTGTGTGTGTGTGTGTGTGTGTGTGTGTGTGTGTGTGTGTGTGTGTGTGTGTGTGTGTGTGTGTGTGTGTGTGTGTGTGTGTGGTGTGTGTGTGTGTGTGTGGTGTGTGTGTGTGTGGTGTGTGTGTGTGTGTGTGTGTGTGGTGTGTGTGTGTGTGTGTGTGTGTGTGTGTGTGTGTGTGTGTGTGTGTGTGGTGTGTGTGTGTGTGTGTGTGTGTGTGTGTGTGTGTGTGTGTGTGTGTGTGTGTGTTTGTGTGTGTGTGTGTGTGTTGTGTGTGTGTGTGTGTGTGTGTGTGTGTGTGAGTTATATTTGTATTTATTCATGTTAGCAAACTATGGATAAGCTTAAAATGAGAATAATTTGGGTAAAACTGTGAGCTGCATTTGGGGCCTGTTGACATGTGTTTTTGAGGACAAAGGAAGATGGGGGAAGGTGAGAGCATGTCCTGATTTGCATTCAACTTAGAACGAGCTACAGTGGTTGTGATATTAAGAGAGGTCCCTTGGGTTTCTCTGGTGGTTATCAATAGTAGCAGTTAAGTGAATACTGTTCAAACAATACCTGTGTTTGTGTTTTATATTGATTTCTCTGTTTTATCCTTTCGCTCGGGCAGCATGTACCCGAGAAGCACGAGGCCGACAGCAGAGTTCGTCTGGCTGAAAGTCATCAGGACAAAGTGGCTCAACCCCAGGCTCTCCGACCCCGACCGAGTGACCCAGCGGACCTCTTATGCCGTCTGCCTGGGAGAAAAGGGGGACAGCTCGTACCACGGGAGCCAGTGTGCGGCGGGGAAACCACCTACTAGGACCAGGGGACGACATCAGGACGGACGTGGCCCTGGCAGACGTGGACTACTCGGAAGCAGCAGACTGGAGGAGCAGGACCCTGGAGACATCTCTACAGCATCGACCCGGAAGCCGCCATCAGCGGGCCGGAGGACGAGGAGGAGGAAGACATCTCTCTAGCAGGCAGCCCAGAAGCTGCTGTCAGCGGATTGGGGGGACAAAGACACGGCAAGCCAGGACGGCACAGGGGACTTGTCGAGGCAGCAGAGGAGTCTACTTCGCTCTGATCAGTTCTACCCGTGAAGGGAAAGCTGCATCTCCCCCTCCCTATTAGCTGTCCTTGTGGGCTATTCCTCCGAGGGGGGGGGGGGGGGGGGGGGGCTGATGATTCTAGCACTCAGCTACCCCCTCATGGTTCCTTCACTGCCATGGAAAGTGGTGTTCTGTTTCCATGAAGGTTTCAAGTACTCTAAATACCAGCTTCGGATGGATTTACGGACACAGTAGAAAAGAATGACCGTGGGTATATTTCAAAATGCCTTGTCTAAGTTTATCTCTGGAGAAGGAGATAAAAAGGGGGATTTGTAGAGTTATATTTGTATTTATTCATGTTAGCAAACTATGGATAAGCTTAAAATGAGAATAATTTGGGTAAAACTGTGAGCTGCATTTGGGGCCTGTTGACATGTGTTTTTGAGGACAAAGGAAGATGGGGGAAGGTGAGAGCATGTCCTGATTTGCATTCAACTTAGAACGAGCTACAGTGGTTGTGATATTAAGAGAGGTCCCTTGGGTTTCTCTGGTGGTTATCAATAGTAGCAGTTAAGTGAATACTGTTCAAACAATACCTGTGTTTGTGTTTTATATTGATTTCTCTGTTTTATCCTTTCATAAATGTAAGGACTACAAATGGCTATAAACATTCTGGGCTGGTTGGAGTAAACAGGGTTTTATTGCTCTGTGGGGGAGGTGTAGGTATGCAGGCCTTGAGACCTTTTGTTGTAAAGTGAGCCTGTTTGGTTTCCTGCTGGCCAGCGTTGCGTCTCCCAATGAGATGACCTGAAAAGATGACCAGCTGACCTAACACCAAACCCCTCCTTCTTACTCTGGTATATATCCGGTGGATCCCTGGCGTTCGGCCTCTTCTTCACATGCTGCCCCCGAGCGAAAGAATCTCCGCAGCACGCGAACCAGGGCAGGAGTAAGCCGGCATTACTCCTTAAGCATTACAATATAACTGTAATATATCATGTTGTATTGTAATGATTGTATTGCATTGTCATATTGCCATTAAAGTAGATTATTGTTAACGGTTACTTTGTAGATATGGATTCCTTCCTGTATTATAACCAGCTTCATAGGAACGCGCGGAGATTTGAAAAGCGGACCAGTTATCCCTCCAAATCTCCAACAAAATGGTGACCCGACGTCTAGATATAACGAAGCTGGGGAAGAATTCAGACGCTTTCAAACATCTCAGACAATCAGCAGGATTCTGCAACTCTGCAAATAAGGTAAGCAGACGATGAAAATCGCCTGTCTGTAATTGGATACGCTAAAACTTTAGGATTGTCTGTAGGCGTTTCACAGTGTTTTTAAAGTTTAAATGGAATATACAATGCATATTTTACTATGTTAGGAAAGTTATATACAAAACGTAAACGTTGATCGACAGGTAGACGAAAGTCCTGCGTGACGTAAAATAGAGCAGTTTGGCGTGGATCTACAGGTAGTTTATTCCTGAGTGGCGTGGAGATGGTGCAGTTTGTTTGGATGCGAGGTTTGATTCCTGCACGACAAAACCTGGAAACTCGATATATCAGATCGAGTCGCCGTTTAAAACTGGGGTTTAAATAACAGACCAATGCTGAAAGCTTAAAGCCAGGGCTCTGTTATATATTAAATCGAGGGAGAGCGTTTCCCTTTGTCTGTAAACTTCTGCTGCTGCCATCTAGTGGCGGAAAGGGGGTATCACACCCTTGAAACTTCTGCTGCTGCCATCTAGTGGCTGAAAGGGGGTATCACACCCTTGAAACTTCTGCTGCTGCCATCTAGTGGCTGAAAGGGGGGTATCACACCCTTGAAACTTCTGCGAGCTTAGAGTTTAATCATTACATTGCTGGCCGGTATTGAAGACGGGAAGCACGTTCCCAGTATATTAATTATAACTGATTTTGGTAAACTGGTACAAAACAATAAGGGATTGAACATTTTTTACAACGACAGCACCAGGAGATGAGTAAACTCAAGAATCTGTAGAGTGTAAATACATTGTGCAAAACACATTTTACACTCGAACTGTTTGCACATCATAGACAAGGAATTTAGACAATATAAATAAATGTTCAGAAAGAAGACATAGGCCGACACTTGATTCAAATTTCATTACTGTGATCCGATTGGTGTGCTCTGCAGGTTTACTATTGTTCGAAGTAACAGTGGGATTTTAAATGAGAGAAGATATGGAGATGTTCTTTCATAGTGTGTGGAATATGTGATGATGGAAACATGTAAGTATTTCAGAGTTGTGTTGGGTAAATATGTAACAATGGATGAGACAATTTTTGGAGTGAGTTTTTGTAATATCATTAGTAGACATTAATTATGTTGTTTAGATGGCATTTAACAACTAAGACAGATAGTATGATTAGAAAGAGACAGAGTGGAAAGGGTTGGATTTATTTGACATCAGTGTGCAAGACTTCTTATAGGTTAGGTGTCCCGAGACCTGGACTCCCCCTCTGAGTTAGAAAGGCTTTGATCCCGACCCTCCAAGCAGACAAAAAGACCTAACCCAACAGGAGACTCCTCCTTCTCCATCGTACAGACAGAGAACCAGAGCTGAACCAACAACGACCTGAGGCATCCAGAACCATCTCCACCTGAGGCATCCAGAACCAAACCAGCATGCTGACAAAGAGGCAAACTCTCATCGGTCCCTCAAACAGGACATGAAGTTCCAAACTGCGCCGCGAGATTTGGCACAATAGACATGAGAGCAGAATCCGCCCTCCATAAAAACAGCAGAGAGACTGTAAAGGAGGAGTGCAACAACAGTGGCATGATGGGGCTGTAGATGTAACTGGGCCAATGGCTGCCTACAAAAGTTACAGTGGATGGATTCAACAGCTGATGGACTGAAGAGAAGACAGAATCAGAGGAGTTGGCATGGTCGATTAGAAGTGAGGAGGCCGGGGTCACGGCTTGAGAAAACCAGGGGAGGAGAAAAGGAGAACGGGAATGAGTGAGTTACACATAAACACACTTATTCACAAAACGCACATTTAAATAACTTGAATTAACTTCATAAATACGTAAAGACAGAAAGATTTATTAATCATTTGGTAAATTAAAAATAGCAGTAAAGAGGAAACTATTAAAGTGAAATGATAATCATCCTAAAACACACTGACAGAGTAGAACCATATTCTTCAATATTTTCATCATGTTAACAAATCATTCTTTAAGACATTTTTATTCACGTGTGAATAAAGTAGTGATCTCATTGGTTACAATATTGATCACCATTAAAAGGATAGTTTTAGGAACCACTCTATAAGACAAATCTTTATTTGTATTAATAATGTTAAAGAGGGAGCTGGTGCCAAGTCACATATTAAATTCCAATCTAAAGTGTTGATTTCACCATTGTGGCATAGTTATTACCATAGGACTTCGGTTTTAAATCCTTGATAAAGGAGGGAGTAATTGTTGCATGTTCGGACACCCAAGGTTCCACACACTGCTAAAAGACTTTAACATTGTTTTTTAAGTAGACCAGAATTATAATGAGCTATGAAATGCAGAGCGACACAGATCCTAGTAATGTTTTGACTCAAGATAATAGTTATGTACACAAGTTTCTGAAATAGATCATTAGACATTTTAATACTAATTAGGTGTAATTGGATTGCAGTAGTAGTGGTACTCGAAGGAAGTGAGTTTTGTACCAAGTTTCAGGAAAGGTGGGAGGCAGAAGTCCCAATGACAAGTGAGAATCATCTTGAAAATCATAGTTGAAATCGTGACATATTTTTGTAGACAAAGGATACTGGCCTATGCTGAAATGTCAAAGTCTCTGCAGAGCACGACACATGGCCAAAAAAGACGGAGACCAACTGACCTTTGACCCTGACCGACAGTGTAACTTGACAAGGCACTGTGGATGACTGACTCTGGGGTGAACCTGACCAAACTTGACATGACAACCAGACAGTGTGAGTGTGAATGAATGCCGGCATGTGATCAGTGTAACTGCATGATTCTAAAACAATAACTAACCAAGCATGTTTTTGGACTAACATATTATTTTGGAGCTCCAAGGGAAACGAGAGGTTTCCTAAAAATTCCACAAAAAGGGGAAACCGCACATGTGATATTTTCCTCTCACATGAGTTGGCGGTTTGCAAATTTAAAACTAAAATCTGAAGATTCTGTTTCTTTTAGGCCGGAAGGACGGAGAGGAACCCTTCTTTTCACTAAAGTGTTCACTGTGGAAATAATGATAATGATGTCAAATTTAAAATAATGTTCGTTATGTCCCTAACCAATTACCTGACAGTTTTTGTTCCCCTCCCATTACAGGCTTTTGTTACACATGATTTCATGTGTAAAAGGGGGGAGTGAGTATAATGTATAAATGTCAACATGGCTGTAAAATTCACAATTTAAATTTTTCTTTTAAGGATTGACAGAAACCTTCCGCCCCAACCCAGATGTTCAAACTGAGCATTGAATGTAATTAACCTGCTCCATATCTGGGGATAAGATACTGTTTGATGAATGTTGAGATGTTTCTAAATATTGATTTGAATTATAACAGGTAACAAAGAAGTAGTGGCCAAGGGGCTACTGTGAAACCGAAGAAGTTGACCTGTGATAATGAAACAATTTTTTAATATTTTAACAGACATTAGAGTAACTGAGGTTTGAAATGTAGAAAGAACATATTACAGTTAAAGCTAAAACATAGTAGTGTATTGAGACAGAATTTAATTTAGACAACATCATGTAACTAGCCTGGTAAAGGAGTAAAAGCCATAGACTTTATTATTTAGGTCATTATGGGGATATACATTTCATCTAAATTTAGAATAGAAAGACATTTGATGACAGTTTGTTGGAATTCTGTATTCATTTTTTCAGCGTGATAATATCTAAGCACTGACAGGTAAGAGCAGTATCACCAGGAAATCATTCACTTTGTTAGCATCGTGATTTTGGTTGTTTTTGAATCCATAACATTAGTGTGTTTCCTTACCAGAAACATTAGCAGTTCATATTATATTTGGATTTTAAATAGGATTTCATTTAAAAATAAATACGAATGCTTGTCAGAAATTCAGAGCTATTGAAATATGTTATTTAGTTTACCTAAAGATGTTGAGGTTCTTATTTAGTTGGCACAATCCAAGTATTAAGATTCTGAAGCTGCACTGGCAGATAGGAGGTCTACAATTAATTTGGAAAACCTGTTCACAGACGGCTGTTGTTTCAAGACACCCCACCAACAGGCTCCAAGTGGGTCAAAACAGCTGAGCGTAGGCTTGAGGGAGTTGTATCAGATTTCTCCACACAGGTCGCTGGCGCCAAAAGGGGGACCCGAGAAGCACGAGGCCGACAGCAGAGTTCGTCTGGCTGAAAGTCATCAGGACAAAGTGGCTCAACCCCAGGCTCTCCGACCCCGACCGAGTGACCCAGCGGACCTCTTATGCCGTCTGCCTGGGAGAAAAGGGGGACAGCTCGTACCACGGGAGCCAGTGTGCGGCGGGGAAACCACCTACTAGGACCAGGGGACGACATCAGGACGGACGTGGCCCTGGCAGACGTGGACTACTCGGAAGCAGCAGACTGGAGGAGCAGGACCCTGGAGACATCTCTACAGCATCGACCCGGAAGCCGCCATCAGCGGGCCGGAGGACGAGGAGGAGGAAGACATCTCTCTAGCAGGCAGCCCAGAAGCTGCTGTCAGCGGATTGGGGGGACAAAGACACGGCAAGCCAGGACGGCACAGGGGACTTGTCGAGGGCAGCAGAGGAGTCTACTTCGCTCTGATCAGTTCTACCCGTGAAGGGAAAGCTGCATCTCCCCCTCCCTATTAGCTGTCCTTGTGGGCTATTCCTCCGAGGGGGGGGGGGGGGGGGGGGGGGCTGATGATTCTAGCACTCAGCTACCCCCTCATGGTTCCTTCACTGCCATGGAAAGTGGTGTTCTGTCTCCATGAAGGTTTCAAGTACTCTAAATACCAGCTTCGGATGGATTTACGGACACAGTAGAAAAGAATGACCGTGGGTATATTTCAAAATGCCTTGTCTAAGTTTATCTCTGGAGAAGGAGATAAAAAGGGGGATTTGTAGAGTTATATTTGTATTTATTCATGTTAGCAAACTATGGATAAGCTTAAAATGAGAATAATTTGGGTAAAACTGTGAGCTGCATTTGGGGCCTGTTGACATGTGTTTTTGAGGACAAAGGAAGATGGGGGAAGGTGAGAGCATGTCCTGATTTGCATTCAACTTAGAACGAGCTACAGTGGTTGTGATATTAAGAGAGGTCCCTTGGGTTTCTCTGGTGGTTATCAATAGTAGCAGTTAAGTGAATACTGTTCAAACAATACCTGTGTTTGTGTTTTATATTGATTTCTCTGTTTTATCCTTTCATAAATGTAAGGACTACAAATGGCTATAAACATTCTGGGCTGGTTGGAGTAAACAGGGTTTTATTGCTCTGTGGGGGAGGTGTAGGTATGCAGGCCTTGAGACCTTTTGTTGTAAAGTGAGCCTGTTTGGTTTCCTGCTGGCCAGCGTTGCGTCTCCCAATGAGATGACCTGAAAAGATGACCAGCTGACCTAACACCAAACCCCTCCTTCTTACTCTGGTATATATCCGGTGGATCCCTGGCGTTCGGTCTCTCTTCACATGCTGCCCCCGAGCGAAAGAATCTCCGCATCACGCGAACCAGGGCAGGAGTAAGCCGGCATTACTCCTTAAGCATTACAATATAACTGTAATATATCATGTTGTATTGTAATGATTGTATTGCATTGTCATATTGCCATTAAAGTAGATTATTGTTAACGGTTACTTTGTAGATATGGATTCCTTCCTGTATTATAACCAGCTTCATAGGAACGCGCGGAGATTTGAAAAGCGGATCAGATATCCCTCAAATTCTCTAACTGTGTGTGTGTGTGTGTGTGTGTGTGTGTGTGTGTGTGTGTGTGGGTGTGTGTGTGTGTGTGTGTGTGTGTGTGTGTGTGTGTGTGTGTGTGTGTGTGTGTGTGTGTGTGTGTGTGTGTGTGTGTGTGTGTGTGTGTGTGTGTGTGTGTGTGTGTGTGTGTGTGGTGTGTGTGTGTGTGTGTGTGTGTGTGTGTGTGTGTGTGTGTGTGGTGTGTGTGTGATTGTGTGTGTGTGTGTGTGTGTTGTGTTGTGTGTGTGTGTTGTGTGTGTGTGTGTGTGTGTGTGTGTGTGTGTGTGTGTGTGTGTGTGTGTGTGTGTGTGTGTGTGTGTGTGTGTGTGTGTGTGTGTGTGTGTGTGGTTTAAAACATTTGGGACAGCAGTGAAAATGTTATGAGATTAAATCAAAACACGTGCACATTAATTAAATACATTTGACATTTAGCTCGAGCTGGGTTCAATACTTTTCTTTATGGTATTTAAAATTGGGCTCGAGTAGAACCCCTGGATTTGGCTTGCAACACAAAAGTGATACTGAGTTTCTGTAGGACTTGGAAGTCATGATTCAAAGTGTGGGCCTATGAAAGAGAGGCCCTTGGAAAACATCCATTTTTTAACTGTAATTACTTATTTTAAAGAGATTGCAACATTATACTTTTTAAAGAATTGCTCAATAATTTAACACATTTATTATGCACACAATAAAAAAACTTCAAATATATTGATCCTGGCTTAACCAGCGACCTTTACTCTGTTGTTCATAAGCTCGGTTTCAGAAAACTTGTCAGTAGTTTAACAACTATTTTAATTTTAGTATTGTCTATGGAGACCAATTGGTTGATACGAGAAATAATTTGAATCAGTTTAATAAAGAATGCTAAACTATTTTTAAAACTGTAATTGAACTTCAACTTATATTAATTACCTGATTCCAGTGGCCAGTTGGAACAGACAATCAACAAAGTTTCCATTTTGCAGAAACAGCGCAAAAGGTTTCAACAACAATTATTATTATGTCTAATTCTGTTTTATCTGCTTTGTTTCGGAATGTGTTCAATACACTACGTTTTTATTCATTATTACCATACAATATATAGATTTAAGAATAAATTAAACAAATACAACATTGACCAAACAAAAACAGATTTTGCAACCCTGATCTCCTCAGGCAGGTCTTTACGACCAGCAGTGATGCCTCTGAGGATCTCGGGGCGCAGGACGGGGCATAGGGTTTATACAAGGTCACAAACATATCTTAACATACCAGCAATACCATTTAAGAATGGATTCTTAAAGCAATATAATCTTATTTTCTTCTTACACCTAGTGCACACCCTGAACAGTGGGCTTGTTGTTTACATTTTCCCTTGCACACTCAGAGGCAGGACATAAAAACACTCTTTTGCTATTTATTTTCATTTTGCAGCACATTTATACTACCAGAATTTTGCTTTACATCTTTATATTATTTATTTTTCTCAAGTCATTTACTTTTGGTGAGATAACTAAAGTTTAGTTCATTTTACCCTGTCTATGGACTGATTCATTATTAGTTGTGTAGTGCCGAGAGATAGGGAGTCGGAGGCGGTGCAATGGAGGTACAAAGCTTGCTTTAATGAGCAGCAGAAATATAGATGTTGTTGGGTCGCAGCCCGGGTCGACAAGAGAGTGAAGTCAGGAGGGCACACAACATATATAGTAAACACATAACATGTCCGTGTGGGAACAATAGCCCCAACTGTAGTTCCATGTATGAATTATGTCCCAGTGTATTAATAGGTGGTCACCACACAAGCCCCCCCAGAATTGAAACATGGCAACAAAAAACAAAAAATCCCTGCGTCCGGGACGAAGCACCACAGGGGCCGAGGAGGGTGAGGTTGCAGGTGAGGGCCGGGCCATGGAACGGGCCGTCGGAAGGGGGCCGCAGGAGAGGGTAGGGGCCCTAACGAGGGCGAGGGCACCCACACCGGGGGCGGGCCGTCGTAAGGGGGCCGCAGTAAGTGTCGCGGAGAACCCAGCAGGAAAGAGCGCAACCCGGCCGCAGGCAGACGCACAACGGCGGCGGGCACGAAGTCCTCGGCAGGCGTTGAGGTATCCCCGGAAGAGAGGAGCAGTCCCCCCGGGAGGAAGGAGCGCAACCCGGCCGCAGGCAGACGTGCAACGGCGGCGGGCACGAAGTCCTCGGCAGGTGTCGAGGTATCCCCGGGAAGCAGGAGAGCAATCCGGCCGCAGGCAGACGTGCCGCGGCGGCGGGCATGAAGTCCTCAGCAGGCGCTGAGGCATCCCCGGGAAGCAGGAGAGGCCAGACAGGGTCCCGGAGCGCGCCACCCATGAACCGATGGAGCATGGGCGACGTCCGGAACTGTCGAGGCGAGAGGGGGTCCAGGAGTGCGCCACCCAGGCGCCGATGAACGTGAGTGGCGTCTGGATATCCCCGGAAGGCAGGAGAGGCCAGACAGGCTCCGGAGCGCGCCACCCACGGGCCGATGGCAGCATGGGCGACGTCCAAAACCGTCGAGGCGAGACGGGGTCCAGGAGTGCACCACCCAGGCGTCGATGAAAACGTGCGTGGCGTCTGGAACCGCCGTGGAGGTGGTGAAAAATGTGAGAGTGTCCACATGAGGTCAACCGGCTGGTCGAACCTCCTCTCCGGCACCAGAAAAAAACTCAAAAAGGATCGATAGCCGTTAGCAGCTAGCTGGCAGCCATCGGTAGCTGCTAGCCGTAGCCGTTAGCTAACGTGGTTAGCTTCTAGTTGTCGATAGCTAGCGCAGCCTGGACTTGCAGCCGCACGCCCCGAAGAAACAACCCCACGTGGAAGGAGTCTGGTTCTCTCCCCTACCCAGCAGGTCGTGCATCGTCTCCGTGTAGATGGAAGGCCCGCTGTCCTCCAGTGTCGAGACGATGCGGGAATGGCGAGTGACGTCCTCAGCCATTCCGCGGGGGGCGCACCGAGCCTCAGTCCGTGTGCCCATGGCAGCCACGGACGTCTCCAACAATCTCTGGCATAACGAGAAAAACAGCGCTTTTCGCCATGTTCGGGTCCGTCCCGGAAACTTCACGAGACGTTGTCAGGATCACCAATGTAGTGCCGAGAGATAGGGAGTCGGAGGCGGTGCAATGGAGGTACAAAGCTTGCTTTAATGAGCAGCAGAAATGTAGATGTTGTTGGGTCGCAGCCCGGGTCGACAAGAGAGTGAAGTCAGGAGGGCACACAACATATATAGTAAACACATAACATGTCCGTGTGGGAACAATAGCCCCAACTGTAGTTCCATGTATGAATTATGTCCCAGTGTATTAATAGGTGGTCACCACAGTTGTTACAAAACATACACAAGACGGCGGGACAAACCAATATAGACCCCCGTACAAACAATCAGACAAACAAAACATGAACTCGTAATAAACACCAGCGCGACAGCAAAGCTCATCCAGCTCAATTTAGTCCGAATTAGGAGGTTTCAGAAGGGGTGGGGAATTATAGATGGGGCGCCTTGACTCACGCACCCACCCTTGTATACAAGTCATAGGCTGCTTCTCAGGTCGACTATTTTCATTTCCTCGCTCCTCGGTCTCACCGGAAGTTGATTTGTCTGCGCCATCTTGAGTACCGTCCCATGGCTCTTATTTCTGCCGGAGGACCGAGGAGCGATAATGGAGGAGCGATAATCGAGGAACCACCAGACCATCCTCCGATGAAATACTCAGATACTCGCCCCGCCCCCTTACTGTGTATCGTTCACTGATTGGACGATGCAGTGCATGCACTGATCTCATGCTTCTTGACATGAGAGCAGAGTGAAGAAAATACATGAACCTCACGGGAGTGATGTGATATATCTGAACAATAAAGTGGTCAAAAATCATTTTATTCATTTGTTGGAAACATTTTCATGATCGCTTTTTTCGTTTTACATTTTCATTTATTGTCATTTCCATTCAGTCAGTCATTAAGTGCTATTACAATGTTAATGTGCTACATATCCAAACGAACAAACAAACAAAGTGTGCAATCCAATGAATGTTAATCTAACTGGGTTTTGATAGATAACATATCTCTTTTTCTTCTCTCAATTATTTGTATTTATTTTGTGCACTCTAATCAATATTAATCAAACTATTGTTCGTTTATACATTTTAAGAATGGCGTTTATCTTTTTTGAGAATGAGTTCTTATTTTATTTTATTTATTGGGATCTACAACAGATGATACAAATGTTTGTGTCAGTAAATGTGTACTAACAGAGGCGGGGGGGTGTGGAAATAACGGGGACAGAGCTGGCTGCTGTCAGACGATCAGCTGTGCAGCGTCATCACAAACGGACGTCGCTTCACGTGACGCTCCGGAGGAAAGGACGTCCCATTGCTCTTAAAACTCATTTCCCTGCTTCTCGTGGTTTCCTTGCGTCCCTCCATGCTTCCCTGGTGGGAGGGACTAAACGCAGGGAAACGACGCAAGTGAGGGAAGCAAGGATTTCATTTAATCGACCTGAGAAGCAGCCATAGATCGGTGTCCAAAGCCGTCCAAGAGCAATAACTAGCTTATCCTCTTGCGACACCACTACTCTTTTTCTAGTGGCGCTGTGCCCCCCCGATCGGAGCCCACAGACTTTTCCTCTACCCTTTCTCTCAAACAACAGCCCAGTTGACTGTAGTCCGACACGACCAGCTTGCTATCTTGCTATCACTTGCTATCGAGTTCATCACAACGATGAAACACAGTTTGCTCTATGCTTGCTTGCCACTACCCACCTGTGATCAATTAGCCTATAATGTTATGTATGCACCCCTGACCGCCACCTGCTCCTCAATGTGTAGGGAACTGTGGCGCATCGGGTGATGGACGCACCTCGCGCTGGCCCGTCTTACCATGAGAAAGCGGTCGCAAACAACGAGTGCTTTTTAGACCATCTCGTTTTTAATAGAGACGGCGGTGTTGTGAGTTAAAGATTATAGACAAAAGGCTGTGACTTTCTCCCTCTCAGCTGCACTTCTCCAGCCCCACAAACACGGGGAGGTTTTACACACACACACACACACACACACACACACACAAACACACACGGCTGCAGCTGGAGCCGTGTTTTACAGAGAGGCGATAGCAGTAATATCTCCGGTTGCTTATTTTCAACTGCTGTGTTTGGCCGCTAAAACCCCCAGAATTCGGCGATTTGTCCAATACAAATCTTTTACATTGCTTTCACACAGAAGCTCCACTTTACTGATGCCTTTCTTTAAGGTCTCTCTAAACATGAGCTGTATATGTTTGTATGGCACTTCTGTCCCGAGCAGCACACACAGAGGAAATCAGCCAGGACTGAGTCCCCAGACACTGATTCCCTGGGTTTATTATCCCCAAATGTTCATTAACCAAAAACGAAACACAGCTGCTCAGTTTCACAGGTAATTTTTAGGATACCGTCAATCACAGATTCTGGTAAGGCAATATCCAAATGTAGATTTGAAAATCACACTTACCAGCTCTGAAGATTTGTTGGTATCCTGCCGACAACGCCAATTTGTAAGGGAAACTTCTGTGTAGCTATGCAGTGGGAGTCACCGACTCAGGAAAGAGACACGGTAGAGCAGGAGCTTTGATGTCAAACACTGGAGGTTTATTTGGAGTTTCGGCCGGAGGATTCACATCACAAGTCACAGCAGTCACGGTCTGACTGCACGGGTGGGTTGCCACGTCAATTCTGAAGAACTCTACCTCAGACCCATGTATTTAGCTAGTTCTGAGAGCATCATCAACATGCTGCATAACAAGATAAAATCATAACACCTCTATCAGCTGACGTCAACAGGCAGGAACAGGGAGACAGAACACTGAGAGCACAGCAGCCAAGGTTACGAGGTGCGTGTGCTCAGTCAGGACAGTTTGAACTGATAAACTGGGTCAAAGTTATGGGCCTTGGAAAAATATTTCCACAACACTTGGCATAGCAGTGCTCAAAGCAGAGTCCTGCACGGGTCTGATTTTCAAGACCCGCTCCCGCCCCGCACCCGCGACGTGCAATACCGAACCCGCCCCGCTACCCGCACATATTGCCAATTAGTTCCGCAACCCGACCCGACCCGTCGGCACAAGATCCGCAACCCGACCCGAACCCGCATAGCCTATGAGCAGTGAAAACGTGCAATTATTAACACACGCAGTTGCATATTTGTCTCAGAAAGCGTGGGATGTTGGTTATTTCCTCCATCTAGGATGACACCAAAAGCCTCCCAGACGTTGGATTTCGCTCTTGAGGAAGTGTTATTGAAAATGCTGTATTCTCCGCTAGAGAGCTTCACCTCAGCCATTTCGAATGTGGCGCGCACAGCAGCAGATTGATGCGCTGCAGAGGTTATGATTATGCGCGGTCCCGCGGGGGAGAGGTCTGAGGATTTAAACATTAAACTAATTTATTATTATTTTAATATATTTATTATGCAATACCCGCGACCCGACCCGCATCATCTTTGTTTTACCCAGAACCGAACCCGGAAAAAAGCGTTTGAAAAAATACCACCCGCGAATCACCTTTTTTGCGGGTCACCCGTCGGGTACCCGCGGGTACCCGACCCGATGCAGGACTCTGGCTCAAAGTGAAACAAAGTACAATACAATAGCTCAACAGCAATGTCTACAGTTGCAAGAAAAAGTATGTGAACCCTTTGGATTCTCCACACATAGCGTTGTGTGTTCCTTCCAAACAACTCAACTTTGGTTTCATCTGTCCACAGAATATTTTGCCAGTAGTGCTGTGGAACATCCAGGTGCTCTTTTGCAAACTTCAAACGTGCAGCAATGTTTTTTCTGGACAGCAGTGGCTTCCTCCGTGGTGTCCTCCCATGAACTCCATTCTTGTTCAGTGTTTTACGTATCGTAGATTCGTCAACAGAGATGTTAGCATGTGCCAGAGAGTTCTTTAAGTCTCTAGCTGACACTCTGGGATTCTTCTTCACCTCATTGAGCATTCTGCGCTGTGCTCTTGCAGTCATCTTTACAGGACGGCCACTCCTAGGGAGAGTAGCAACAGTGCTGAGCTTTCTCCATTTATAGACAACTTGTCTTACCGTGGACTGATGAACATCAAGGCTTTTAGAGATACTTTTGTAACCCTTTCCAGCTTTATGCAAGTCAACAATTCTTAATCGTAGGTCTTCTGAGAGCACTTTTGTGCGAGGCATGGTTCATCATCAATGCTTCTTAAGAATAGCAAATTCAAAACTGGTGTGTATTTTTTATAGGGCAGGGCAGCTTTAACCAACACCTCCAATCTCGTCTCATTGATTGGACTCCAGGTTGGCTGACTCCTGACTCCAATTAGCTCTTGAAGAAGTCTAGGGGTTCACTTTTTCCACCCTGCACTGTGAATGTTTACATGGTGTGTTCAATAAAAACATGAAAACATATAATTTGTTGTGTGGTATTAGTTTAAGCAGACTGTGTTTGTCTATTGTTGTGACTTAGATGAAGATCAGAACACATTTTATGACCAACTTATGCAGAAATCCAGGTAATTCCAAAGGGTTCACATACTTTTTCTTGCAACTGTATTTCTAGAAATGATGACACAGAGCTTGATCTTCTTTTTTGCACTGACTGAACCACAGGCATCACACGGGAGTGAAAAATACAAAGTACATATATACAGTATACACTAGATATATATATATGTATAGCCTCAGAATACAATAAGGAATATGAAACATCTCTAACACTTAAATATATTTTTGGGATAAGCAAAATTACTACAATAATACATTGGTTAAGAGAATGTTAGATTTTTTTTGTATTCTTTTAAAGCAGATGATTGATGAATTGAGATTGTATGGGCCCAGTAGTAGTGGTGAAATAAAGTTGAATAGCAGTAGAGGCTGCAGCACAAGGTAGTATAGTCAAATAAATAATTGCAGAGGTACTAGTCAAATAGCAGTAGTGTAATATTTGCAGCCGTAGTAATAGTATCAGGAGCAGCAGTATACTATGCAATACAAACGTACATTACCCACAGCATTACTTTGTTTGAATCACATCTATTTTTTAATATTGTAATTGAAATCCTCCTGGAGCTCCGTCAGCTCGCAGGCCGACTGCTCACACTGCTGATCAAATCAAAAATCTTTCTACCGCTGCATGTTCCCCCGCAGAGACCTGCAACACATCCCCCCTCTAGAAGCAGAGATTTAAAAAATACTGAAGGCAGTCTAAACTTCTATACTCAGTGCAAAATATGCGCTGTGAACTGTATTCTTAAACAGACCGACATCACTGCATTGGCAACAGGGTCATCAATCATCTTTTGGAGAGAAACAGTTATTCAAGTACTGCACTTATCAGTAGCTTGTACTTAAAATACAACTTTCCAATAATACTGACGCAGCTATGTTTCTGGTTACTTTGCAGATTTAGAATTTATATTCAAACCTATAATATTTAAATGAATATGCAACTTTGGTTAATACGTGGTCTCACTTTAAACATGTTTCCCCTCCGATTGGAGTTGTTGATACTTTTACTTAATTAAGTACTTTGTGGGATTGCTAACATATCTGAATATCAGGGATGGAGATGTCCATTTATTGAGTTCTGTACTAAAGGAGGCCCACAATTTACTTGAAACGTTGACTTTAATTAAATGTATTATTTCAACAGATTTCACATAAATGTATTAGGTTAGATGAAAACAAAAATGTTAAGTTTAAATAGGTCCAATTATTATTATTGCTTTCAACTAACCTAATACAGTCATTTGAAATCTGTTGACATGATACATTTAATTAAAGTCAAGGTTTCAGTTTTTTCAGTGTTTAATTTCAGGTTGCTTTATTCTTCTACTAAATAATGCAGTGTTGACTTCCACAGATTTTTTGCAGAATTAGTTTAATATTATATTATGAAAAAATATATTAGGATGTATTATCATAGATTAAGTTACCCTGTGGTATATAAATAATAAAAATTAGCTCCACCATTGTAAGCGTCAACATTATGTTATGAACACAATGCATCTCTAAATATAATCCAATAACATAAAATATAGTATATAATATTATATATTAAATAAATGGGCCATTCTGCATGATGAGAACTTTTGGTTGTCAACGCACATTTTGATAAGAATACTTTTTCTACTTTTAATAGGGTAAAAGTTTGAATGTATAACTTTTACTTGCATTAAAGTGTTTTGTTTATTTAAGTAAAATATGTTTGACACATTCAGGTTAAAAAATGAATTTCTCTCTTTGTTTTGGATAAAGACGTAGGTTAAAATACAGATTCTAAATCATTTAATGCACTCAATGTGTAGAATTATTTACATTAAATATGCTCAAGTTGAGTCCTGAGGTATATGCAAATAAAATGTCCATCCCGTTTTATCCAACAGACTGGTGTTTCACCTGCAATTGTACAACTTTAAGCAGTGAATGTGCAGGGTGACTTGGCATACTTTATTCAACACAAATATCATTTTGTTGTGCTGGTCAAAAGGCTGATTCCTGCTGTGACTGTTCAACAAAGCGAGCAGCAGAGCTTCGATAAGAAGATTTGAGCGGATGGATTTAAGCTGTTGCCTTCTGATTCGTCCACTCGGCTAACTTATTCCTCCAGGAGTGGGCTGAGAGGACGGCAGGAAAACTGATCCACGCAATGCTACAGCAGCCTGGCCGCTTCCTTCGAGGTATATTTGAGATAAAGTGTGAAGTGGGTCTGTATAAACAGAGAAAAGCAGGATCTGGATACTGTGCGCACCTTGGCTTCGCGTTTGGAGAGCAGAGCGTAAAATGAGCGTCCCCACAGGAAGAAAACTCACTTGTTACTTAACCTGTACCGCCCTACATGTATCACGGCTGCAGGATACGGCTCATAGATGAAAACTACCCCGGTGAGAGTCGTTCTCTGTCGGACAAGGAGCCCGTCAGGCTGGGACCATGTCGGACATCTCCCCAGATTTTAACAACGACACGCTGCCGGCGGAGCGGATCACTCACTTCAACTTCCCTGCGCTGATATTCGGGATCTTGCTGATAGTGATCATCACTGGCGGAAATGTGCTTGTGTGCCTCAGCGTGTTCCTTGAAAAGGCTTTAAAAACCACAACAAACTACTTCATAGTCAGTTTGGCGTTCTCAGACCTGCTGCTGGCGGTGCTGGTTCTGCCGCTCTTCGTTTACGCAGAGGTAAGCCCCGACCTGCAGGTGGATTACCGGAGGTGCGCAGGGGGCACAAGGGAGAACGGGGTCCTTATTATCAGGATTTGTGTTGATGATATCTGTGTAGTGAGAGTCGAATGTGGTAGGAAGCTTTAGACAGCCTTCACCTTAAGTGGCAAATAAATAAAGTGCAGCCCTAGTTTGTCAACCAACAGCAGCTGAGAGTTCTGCAGAATATCAGTGAAACTACAAAAGACATGCAACTAGACTAGATTAGCTAAAAAGACCAACAAAGCAAAAATGACCATGAAGAGACATCAAAAGGACAACCTAGAATTGCAAAGAGACACACACTGTAAAATGTTTGGCTGTACAATTACAGTAAATTACTAGTTGCATGGATTTCACAGTAATTTACAGTAAATATTTCACAGTAATTGACTTTAAATATTTCACAGTAATTTACTGTAGATATTTTACAGTAAATTAGAATAGAAGTACAACTAAATACTGTGACTTTACAGCTGCCATGCCCATGGAATTACTGTGATATAGCAGTACAGAGCTGTGGTATTATGGTATACCTTGCTGTACATACATTACAGTAATTACCTGTATTTTCACACTATTACTGTAGAAGTAATGCAACACAGTAGCCAGTAATTTACGATAATATATTGTACATTTGACTAACTGGGATTTTACCATAGCTACACAATTCAATCAGCTCAATCAACAAAGAAAAACAAGGAAAATGTCCATTTTAACTTTTTATTACTCCATTGAAGTGCAAAGTACATTTCACAGTGTCTTAGACATGTTGTTACGGCCCCAACCTCTACTCCGCGGTAGTGGCTCGTGCTGAGACCCGCAACATGAAAGAATACACGCAATAACCGGTACTTGGTAACGAGCATTTATTGATAATCAGCCGTTTGCTCACACAAGCGAAACGGGAAACAAAAAGAGGTCTGGAGGACTGGCCAAAAGGAACAAACAGAAGGAGGGAACCAGAGCCAGCCACACCACGGCCGTAGGACTCAGAGCTCCCCCCTAACCAGAAATCAATTATAATCCCTATGGGGAACAAAATAAAGCCGTGAAAACTGGACTACCAGGTCCTCCAGGCGAAACATAAACACATCTGCAAAAATATGGCCTACAGCTCAAAATGGCAAAGAGGTATTCTAAGGACAGTGTCTCCCGGCGTTAGGACAGGCGAGACATCCTTCTCCTCCAGCTTCTCTTTATATATACACACGGCTGAGGCGGAGCCAGGGGCAGACCAGGTGCACCTGGGCAGAGGCGGAGCCAGGGGCAGACCAGGTGCACCTGGGCAGAGGTGGAGCCAGGGGCAGACCAGGTGCACCTGAGCAGAGGTGGAGCCAGGGGAAGACCAGGTGCACCTGGGCAGAGGCGGAGCCAGGGGCAGACCAGGTGCACCTGGGCAGAGGCGGAGCCAGGGGCAGACCAGGTGCACCTGGGCAGAGGCGGAGCCAGGAGCAGACCAGGTGCACCTGGGCAGAGGCGGAGCCAGGGGCAGACCAGGTGCACCTGGGCAGAGGCGGAGTCAGGGGCAGACCAGGTGCACCTGGGCAGAGGCGGAGCCAGGGGCAGACCAGGTGCACGGCAGCAGGGAGACAGAAAAGAAAACAAGGAGGGGAGCACTTAACACATGTCACAGACATCCACTCGAAGTCAACCATTTTTCTGAAGAATGTGCTGACATGAGGGTTTAAATTGCCATGCCTCTTTTTGGCTTGCGAGCCCGTCTCGGGATTAAGGCCCAGGAAGCACCTGAAAGCAATAAGCCAAGACAACAATTTAAATGTTACATAGATTTATATGTTGCATCGTTTATTTGAAGGCAGATGCAGCGGTGCCCCTTTCAATTTAAGTAAAACCTGCACAAAAGAAAGAAATTAGTATTTAAAATATTGAACACCAAAATGTGCAAAAACTACCTCAAATAGCAGCAAAATGATGTGAAAGACACATTTAAAACCACTAGAAGCTGCAATGAGATGCAATATTATGACAAACAGCCACAGAATCACCACAAAGACATGCAAAATAATAACAGAAGCACTCAGAACAAAGTCACGCACAAACAACAAGACACTGACTGTTACTTTGTGTCTCTTTCAGTGTGGATGCGTTTCACTCTAGTGAATGTACTTCATGCTGGTTATTAGGAGAGGCATCCATGAATCATTAGCCCTCATTAAAGTATTAAACACCACCTGCCTGTCTTCCTTAATAGCTGTGTGGCTCAGAGTCACCCCGTTGAGGCTTCCAACTTAAGTCCTCCTTAATTAGCTGTACTTGTGATCATGTTACCTTTGACAGTTAATCTACCGAGTGTCACGGTTTGTCGGCGTGTCTTCACTGGGTTTAGAAGAAGTCAGTGTGAAAGTTTAGACCTTTTTAATGTTCACCTAGAGAAGTCAGGCGAGGGGAACATGTTCCACAGGAGGAATGTTTGTCGCAACACTGAGCTGCGCTGGTGCAAGAGGATTACATATATTTACTCTCAGATTTAGGGCAGCTAATCGGTATGTGTATGCGTTTCTTTCTCTGTGTGTGTGTGTGTGTGTGTGTGTGTGTGTGTGTGTGTGTGTGTGTGTGTGTGTGTGTGTGTGTGTGTGTGTGTGTGTGTGTGTGTGTGTGTGTGTGTGTGTGTGTGTGTGTGTGTGTGTGTGTGTGTGTGTGTGTGTAGTTTCAGGGTGGAGTTTGGTCCTTGAACATGCTGGTGTGTGACAGCCTGATGACCATGGATGTGATGCTGTGCACCGCATCCATTTTCAACCTCTGTGCCATCAGCGTGGACAGGTATGTGTGCGTCTGGTCCGATGAAGTAACCTGCATTTACCTGACAGAGATCTTCAGTTTGTTTAGTGAAATAAGGAAACCACTTAGGGGATGGGGATGATATGTATACATTTAGAAAAAAGACTCAATTTGTATCCCAACCAATCAGACAACACCTTTCATGTTTTCGTGTTGTAAAGACTACAATTTAAAATCATGGAAAGCTGTAGTGAAGTGTTCACGACACTCGATCATAATGGGAGAGAAGTGTTCTGCTCCTACAATGAATTTATATTGCGTGCTTTGAAGAAGGCGTGAGCAGTCCATTAGTTTTAATTAAAATTCACATAAACAATAAAGGTGTAGTGATGGAGGCGATTCTATCATTCATTTCTATTTTTAACAACTTAAGTGCTGCCATTTTCCAGAATCTGTAGAAGGGAACAAACAAACTTTAAGAAAGGATTAATAAAACACTGCTATTAGTGATTACAACAGCTGAGTATGACATGCAGAACAAATGCTGACAAATGCCAGTTTACTGTGGCTCAAACCAGAGAAAATAATGAAGATTTAAGCAAATTCAATGTGTTATATATTGGCCTTATTTTATATACAGATTTGTATAAAAACAGTTGGGAGGAGCCTGAGGTCTAACAATTGTTCTGCCAGTGGCTGCTTCAAATGTGATACTCAAAACGTGTCATCTCTTTTTAAAAGCTTCTCAGAATTATTTTTAGGAAAACCTTGTCTGTCATTTAAAAAAAGGAACCACGTTTTCAAAATGTTAAAGCAGCGACCTTCAGCTCATTGTGTTGGTTTCAGGTGACTGACTCATTTTAAAACTAGCTTGATGATATAGTGGAGCGATTAGCAGCTACACACACAGATACTTCACTCGGCCAAAAACAGAGATAATAGAAAGTTAAGACTTTTAAGGGTCAGGTTGACAGAAACACTCCAAATGTTGCTCAATGCATAGGAAATACTCGCAAACACATTTACCATATCATCTTTATAAAAATGTTTTCTATCGCTTGTTACACTGCCTCAAATTGGCCCCTACATTTCTTTTAGGAATATAAGTTAGAGTATGGTCGAAGCCCATGCAACCATACAGTTTAAATATGGCTCAATTTTTATTTATTTAACAGGGTTACCAATCTTTCCTGATACAGAGTTGCTCATTGAGATTTGATAGCAGCAGAACAAAAAGTAATAAAAACAGGCTGTGCGGAATCTGCATTGTAGTTTATTACACAATTACTGTTTTAGCTGAGTTAGCCTCTAATTCTGAAGATAGAATAAAACTCAGCGTTTACGGATAAGCGGGAGAAGATGCGTGGATGGATGGTTTATAGAAACAAAGCAGATGGGAGCTGCAAAAGGTCTCTGCATGGCATATGGCTAATTTACATTTAACTCATGAAAACCCGTAAAACGCAGGAATTAAAAAAACTGCCTTGATATCTTGAGTTACAGGGATGCCCTTGTGTATCTGTTTCTTATTTCATTTTTTATGTAACTGCTTCGATAAAATGGGGACAGTATGAGTAAATTGGAGGAAATTGATTTGACATTCAGAATTGTTTTGACCTTTTTTGGGGGATATCTGGTCTAAATGGTCTGTTTAGTAAGTAAAAGGAAGTGAGTGAATATGTACATTACACATTAGAAACCCCAGGAATCATGTTATATAATAAAAGAAACATTAGACCTTTGAATGGATTTGTAATTACTGTTTGACTAAGTAATTTAAAGATTGAGAAAGAAAGATTTATTAGGTGTTTAATTAGTCTTGTTTTTGACCCTTCCTCATTTGTTTTATAGGTTCATTGCCGTGTCCATCCCACTAAACTACAACCGTAAACATGTGGACCACCGTCAGATCGTGCTGCTGTCGGCCACGTGGCTGCTGGCCCTGGCTGTGGCCTCGCCCGTCATCTTTGGCATCAACAACGTACCGGACCGCGACCCTAGCGAGTGCAAACTGGAGGACAACAACTATGTGATTTACTCCTCCGTCTGCTCCTTCTTCGTCCCCTGCCCCATCATGGTCCTGCTCTACTTTGGGGTTTTCCGTGGGTTACGACACTGGGAGGTGACTCGTAAGGTCAAGCTCCGCAGCAGCATAGAGGCTTGCAGGAGACTGCAGCATGCGGCCGTGGCCACCGCCCTCCCCCCGCTCACAGGCACCATCCCCGGACCTCTGCCCATGCCTCTGCCCAGGATCACCGAGAGGGACTTGGCCCAGTCTCGGTTGGACGACACCGGCGACTTCATGCAGCAGGAGATCCCTTATCCCCGGCAGTACAGAGAGAACTCAGTGCCCACGGTGACCTACAACCAGGTGCACCGCAAGAAGAGAGCCAAGATCAACTGCAGGGAGAGGAAAGCTATGAAGGTGCTGCCTGTCGTAGTAGGTGAGTGATCACGTTCTCCCTCTCTACCAATCAGAGGCTGGTGTGACAGCACAATCTAAATAAAACACAGCTAAAGAACCATAGCAGTATTTTTAACCTTTAATCACTACTTTCCATTAATGCCAGGTGTAGTTCAAGCTTTGTAGTATGTAGCGCTTTTACAAATAAGATATGATAAGACATCATTCACCTATTCACATTCATTCATACAGAGGCTGCCTTACAAGATGCCATCTGCTTAGGGTGACTGACATTCACACACCTACAAACTGTTGGCCATCAGGAGCAATTAGGTTAAGTGTCTTGCCTAATGCCTTTACAGACATGTTGACTGCAGGGGATGGGGATTGAACCAGCGACCTTCCAATGGGTGGACTACAGGTCTACCTCCTGAACCACAGTACACTAAAGCAATTTGTGAGCACTTCTACGCTTAAGCTAGAATAATTCATCCAAGGCTGAACGGAAGAAAATATACATGGGTGTCTATTGGACCCTTTCGGATTGAGGGCGGGGGTGTTATGTACATGTCGAGGGAGAAGCAGCTTCACGTCAAAGTAAACACAAATAAGGGTGAGACAATGACAAGATGATCAACCATATTAAATGCTTATAAGGCAAATGTATTTTCTCTGCTCTGTTACAAGAGCACTTGTGGATGACAGTGAAAATAGATGGTTTCAGGATGGTTGCTCTTGAATTGCAGATACATTTGCGAGATTTAAATTGCAGCTTGCATGCTACAAATTTGCTTAAGCTGACGCCTTAGCTGCAAAATGATTCAGCAGGTGAGTGAGAAAGTATTAGATGCAGATGACGTCCACCAGCGGGGAATGCGGACCCTCAGTGTCAGTCTCAGTGGGATCCATAAATATAGATGTTTATCCGACCCGAAGTCTCAAAATAGAATCATTATTCGTCTTCAATCTCAGCTTGTATCATATTTTGAGCAGTATTCCGGACAGAAAGCAAACCAGATTCAACTTCTTTCTGATTCTTGCTTCTCCTCAATATTTGTAAGAAATCAAAAATGTCAGACGATGACCTTTATGGTGCTTGTTTACTTGTAGAAGATCTTAGAAGTAGTGTTTTTTCAAGTTGAAATGTTGTTTCCTCAAGGGGCATTGTGCCTTAGATTATACCCATGTGTGTATTTTAGATATCCGTTTATTCACTGAAGCAGGAAATGAGAGGGGAATGGCTCATGACAGAAGGTGAAGTGTTTTAGTGCTGGACAGTCCAATATGTTAATTACGAGCCTGTTTAAAATTGGCACTGCAGCAGCTGTTTGTAGTGCCTCTTAATCAAACAGATCAGAAAATAAACTATTAACACCTTTCCAACAGCATCTCTTCTAAGTGAATAATAATAGTTTTTCTGAAATGTTTACCTGCGGCCCGTTTTGAAAAATGGACTTTGGATGACAGAACAGTCATTTCGCTTTACCTTGTCAACAGTTTAATTATCGTTGTGTTGCAGCTCAGGTACTGGAGGTTTATGCAGGGATAAAAGCCTCACCTCTGACTTTCCGTCTCTTAACGAGGAGCTGCCATCATAGCTTAAAGCCCTCAATCCAGTTATTATGCAGCACATTGTGTCACGCCGTGCCCACGTGCAATAACAGGCTGAGATCTGGCATCATACATTCACTGTTTGGACCAACCCCCCACCAAAGATTACTCAGGTTTATCTGAAAATATTACCCAGCACGTACTGTATTATTGTACAATGTACTACTACTTCTAACTGCAGTGCTCAGCAGGTGTTCAGCCAACATTAGTTTAGTGATGTATGGCAGCACCAAACCGTCCACACTAATCTATGTCAGTAGTAAAGGGTTCAACTGAGCACAGGCTGATTATTTACAATCCCCATCTGTACATCGCCATCAGTGGACTGCAGGGGTAAACATCACATGGGCATAAATAACTAACAACAACTGACAAGAATGTGGACTTTCACTTAAATAAAAATTGTAATTTACTTTCCTATTACAATTAAGAGTGGGGCATATATAAAGCATTGTATTGCCATATTTTGCGTGGCAATATCGTATTGATTCACCATTTTTTATCATTATATAAAACAATTATTTTGCGAATACAAATGTAACTTTTTGGTCACAATTGCTTTTTCTATCTATTAGATCAGTGTTTCTCAAACTTTTTCATACCAAGGACCACTTAACCAATAAAAAAACACTCGCAGACCACCTAACTCCACAAATATCCAAAATCACATCGTTTTTCTAGAACAGATTACAAATCGCTTGAAAATGGGACAAACAAGTGGCAACATGTGTGGTGAAGGTGTTGCTCAGGGCTATATCATGCAATTTAAAGTGAAACTTAAGCTCGCTCCATTGCGGAGATATTCCCGCGAGAGTGCGGAAAAACTCTAATTAATTAATTTATGTAAAATGTGAAATGTTACCAATATACTCACGGACCACTAGGGGGTGCTCACGGACAACCAGTGGTCCGCGGACCACACTTTGAGAAGCACTGTTTCTCAAACTTTTTTCAATAATGTACCCCCTTTCAAAAAAAGATTCAGCCAAGTACCCCCTGATCAGCGCAAAAACTATTTGTTAAGGAAAAAATGCCGATATAAAGAGGTACAGTCCTACAGTGCTGCACCATCATTTATTAAAACAACAACATTGTAACTGAGAAACACTTACATTCTACATTTAAAATGTTTACAATCCATCACTAAATTCATGGCAAACCAATTTTAACATCATGCAATAACACTAAGACGACATTAGTTGCATTGAACTGATCTTTTTAATAAGTTGTACTTACATAGTGAGAAACATGGGCTTGAGCTTCACTGAGGACCTTTGTTATTCTCAGTGACAGGAAGGCCACTGCAGTTATTACACTTCGCGTTTTGAAATATGTGTAACTGTTAATATAAAACCCACACTGCTCAAACTTCGTTACTTTTCCTAAAATTGGTATATCTATTTATTTATTTATTTTGGGGCGTGGGGAATGAAGAGAACAAAATATATGAGCATTTTATGAGCATGGGATTTTGACCCCTCATATGCATAATGCTGCGCTATACTTGCGGCCACACGCCGTTGATAAGCAGGCAGTCATATCATTATCTAGAACTAGCTAGATCTGATAGATTTGGACATAAACGCGAGTGAAGTATAACCGGACACGAGAGAGAGATCAGAGATCAGATGCTGCTGACGGACAACACGCAGCTCTGCACGTTGTGACGGACCGTTGAGTGGAGCAAAATTAAATACACTAAGAGTTAGACCTAACACACTTAGCTAGTTTATCTACTCTGGAACTAGCTAAACTAGTTATAAATATGTGTATTCTTTACTGTCGGGTCACTTATTACAGGTTCAGCGAGCTGCACAAAAGAGAGCACCCCGTTTATTTTTCCCATTTTATTATCCAGAATTACTGTAAAATTGAATAAAGTAGTTAATCTACTATTAGTAGTTTGTTTAAATGCATTCCTTATGTTGATTTTTTCAATAACATAAAATAAATCTCAGTACCCCCTGCAGTACTCCAACGTACCCCTAGGTGTCCGCGTACCCCCATTTGAGAACCACTGTATTAGATGACATGGTGGAGTTTTTTTTTTCTGGGTAAAGTCAGCGGGACAGGCAGGAAGTAGCTCAAAAAGGAGGCCAAAAAAAAGGTAATAAAATACTATATAGAAATATATTTTCGCAATACTCGTACTTAAATGTACTTTAAAAAATGATCTCATTCTATTTGGAATATTTAAAAAAATGCTCGCTTTTGTTCCTCTTTTCTGTCATTAGAAAATACATATTTTCTGCTTCACTGAAAAGTCCATTCTAAGTGTATGGAAACTGCTTTTCACATCACACTTACGCTGCGTTCGGGACGCTGATTGGTTTAACACCGTTTGTGATGTCATAACACCCAAAGATAGGTCAAGGTTATAAACTTAGATTAAAGGTGAGCACAGAGAAACTTCCCTCCTTTACCAAATCAATGTGAACACCACCAACATCATTCTGCAGCGAAGCAAAACAATGAAATACTCATATGTATATTAAGAAAGTTGGCATGACTTACAACAAACTAGGAAAGTAGTGTGAATATTGGAACAAAATATTATAAATATATACAAAATATACAAAATATTGAACGACAGGCGAGACAGATATGATAAACTAAAAGAAAGGGAACTGCATTTCAACCCTACTCAAACCTGTCAAGTGTGTGGTAGTATATAAAAACTGTCAGGTAAAAATCAAGTGTGCTGTTAATTGGAGTTTCTGTCATGTTAGTGTGCCTAAAATGCTACGACAGAACTAGATAACTGACACAGATCCTACTTTAACATAGTTTTATCAGAGCCGGCCTGAATTAATCTCATGAATAAGAAGTGATGCATGATGCCCTACTGACAGTACAGCTGTCGCATATTATGCAAAGTCCCCCAATCTCCTGAAAAGAGACATAAATCTCATCTATCAACCTCTCAGCACTGAGGAACGGCTCGGATCCTTTTTTATCACCAACATATAACGACATCAGAGATAAACAGCCTTAGTGCGATTGACAAAGTTATTTATGGTCCTCCTCACCGATAAAGGTGAGGAAGAGTCAGACCTCTGGTTAGTTTGAGGAGGGTCTGTAAATCAGAGGTCGGAGTGCAAGAGCAAAATAACCTTGAATGAAATCTGCCTGTCTCTGTATGGTCAGCTAAAGTAGCATTCCTTAGGGTTTCAGCCCTGGTTGATTTTGTATTTCTATTTGAGTGAAAACAAAGGAACTGTCTTAAACTTGGACTCCTTTGTTTACTTCTGTAACATGATGACATCACTATGTAATGTTGGGCGGCAGTGGCTCCGTCTGTAGGGTTCTTGGCCTTGGAACCGAAGGGTCACCGGTTCACGTCTCGATCTGAAAATAATACAAAGTGTGGACTGATTGCTGGAGAGGGGCCAGTTCACCTCCTGGGCCCTGCTGAGGTGTCATTGAGCCAGGCACTGAACCCCTAACCGCTCCTTGGCGCCGGACTAACACATCGTACGTGATAGGCTAAGGCACGGGACATCTCTAAGCGATTGACCAATCACAACAGATCCGTCCAGCTAACCAATCAGAGCAGAATGGGCTCTGGTTTCAGACAGAGGGTGAAAAGAGGTGCTGCAGGACTGGCAGTATGAGAGAAATAAAGAGCTTTTTGAACATTAAAGCATGGAGACATGTCCCAGTATGGATTCTTGTTGTGGACACATGAGCTTGTCACAGACACACAGTTAGTTATATAATACTATACAGTAATTCAGTCAGTCGGCCATAGGCTTAATCACCATTTTTTTTTTAACAGCAACAGAACATATTTAACTGGAAATCAACTTTATCTCCAGATTCAAAAGAGTTCTGCCTCTTTATCCACCCTTTAAACGGTTGCACTGAAAAAAACTGTGAGGGGAAAGAAAAAATCAAGAAGTCCAAAATGTATCAAAGTCCCCGGAGCAGTGATGACTTGAATTAAACATATGAGACATCAGAGTCATACATCTGCACTTCACCTCTAATGAAGTCAGTCTGGTGGTGAATCATTCTCAGTCACGCTGTCTGACACCTTTTTCAATAAAGCTGGATTTTAGGGTGGGGAAAAAACATGGACTACTAGAAATGAATGACATCAGTTACGAGGAGAGAGGGACTAATCTTTGAGAAGAGACGGGTGAAGGGATGGGGTTATTAATATAATAAGTTCTAATTTTTGCCTGCAGTTACAGTCTGAGGTCATACATTGGAGTAATATTCTCACATTGAGCTTGACACCTAGTGTGGAATATAAATCATTCTGAAGGACGTGTTTCAGATTAGGGTTTTGCACCTGTAGTGCTAGTCTTACATTTGGCGCTGGTACCTGCCAACCTTGTAATGCAAGCTTGTATATTTAAGTCTGTGCTTGTTTGCCTTTCAACGTTTCACAAGATTGGGGATTACATTTGATGTTCGGAAACTTCCCCGATGGTCAAACTTTGATCTCATCTCTTTTTGGGTAAATACAGATCTATTATTCGGTACAATTTAAAGTGTTAGGGTCATTTCACCTGCTTCAGTAAAGCTCGAATCTCATTTCCAGCGGTCTGTAGCAGCGCTAAAGTCTATTAGTCAGAAGTGAAATACCTTGCCCTCTCTCTCGTGTGGATTATCTGTTTTCTTTACACAGCGCTGAGTACTAAACCTCTCGATGTAGTACATTGGTAAACACTCTGATGTTTTTTAACTCATGATTTCTAAAATATGTCTTTATATGTCGTAGTTGCTACATTGTACTGCCATGTGGTTAATGCTTGTATATGGTTCTCTTGCTCTTTCTGCATCATGTATTTATTTTTGCTATGTATATAAATGTCAAATGTGAGGGACTACGGATGGAAATGTGCTAAAAGCTAAAATCCGGCATATTTACATTTTGAAGCATTAATTGTTAAAAATGTTCATCAATGTGCATTGTCCCTCTTTAAATAAACGATTAAATGAAATAAATGAAAATGAAAACGATCCAGCAGGCATGAAATTGAAAGCACTATGTTGTCAAACATTTTTTACAGGCATAAACCTATGGTATATTTAATTCATTAATATTGCATAGCCTGACACAGCAGATCCACAGATGGCCGTAAATTAGGTTATTTCATGTGACAAATGTGACTGTTTGGTTGATTCGATACGTGTTTATACTCTGGTAGTGATCATCATGTTAATAAAACTGACAGACGTTGAGCTTTTTCCATGTTATGCTCATTGTGAGGCTAATACAAAAAAAATTCTCCACTACATTTTTTTACATAAGTTAAGTTGTTAGTTACTGTAGGAACCATGATTGCTGTTGATTGGTTGGCTTGGGTCACATGGGTATGGGTGGCACTCATTATAATCCTGTTCACCTGTGTGAGGTGTGAGTGAAGAGAGGGTGACACGGGGCCGTTGTACTTTTTTGTTGACCGCAAGATTACAATTGCTTCGATTATAACAATGTATATGTCTGAGAACAGAGTTTTTTCATTAAACTACCATACTACGAAACAGAGCTTTGGATATCAGCAAGTACTTTTTTAGTGTGTCATACAACAGCAAACAGGCCCGGCCTCAGCCTCTCAGCGACTTAGTTTGTTTCCTGCTGTCGCTACATTTTGTCAACAAAAAAAACAACAAGCACAAAAGGCGTAAGGCGATCATCATCAAACAGCGCATGGATTAAGGATCTATTGGATGAGAATGGAGATATGGAAATAATTCACTGAGGTAAGCACTGGCTGTTAATAGAGACTGCAGTTTGGAAGCCGCATTCAACGCGGATCACAGCCAGGTAAGCCTTACCGCTGAATGTGCACATATTCACAGCTGTGTGTCTCCACTGTATAACTCCGCTCTGTTGATGTGGCCATATGGAAATGTGATGCTTTGAAGGAATTGTCTTCCGATCTTTGAGTGTGTTGCAATCAGACGAATGCACTGAGGAAGCTTGAATAAACTGACGGAGAAAATGAGTCAAATAAATGTTGACGTTGAAGGTGTTGAAATGGACTATGGGAAAAGAGAACGCACACTCACTGCGAAGGCATTGGTAAATAACATCGAAAAACTTCAACGGGAACGTAAAACCAGTGTGAACAAAATAAAAGCACTCATACCAGAAATAAAAGGACACATGAGAGAAAGGGGAAATGCCTCACGTGTGCAAACTCATAGAGACTTAGAGAAATTAATTCAACTGGGTGAAAAAGCCATTATTTCACATGAAATGTTGATTCCTTTACTCCCAGAGGATGAACTGAAGAAACAAGAGGAATGGTTTGCCAGTATCTTGGAATACAGTGAAAGCTTTCAGAGAGACATTAAACAGTGGTTAAAAGAGCCACAAGAGGATTTTACCACAATAACTGCTGCTGTGCTGGATATTCCAACAACAGATGACATGCAAGAGGATGTACAACCAAGTGACAGTGTGTCAAACGTGGAAATCGGAAGAAGAGCAGCCCGATCACAAAATTCTGCTTTGGGGAAAAAGTCTGCAACTTCTACTGCTTCGTCTGCATGCCGTAAAACAGAGGCTGAATTGGCAGCTTTAATGGCAAGAAATAAACTATTAAAGGACAAACATGAACTGGAGGAAGAGGAGGAACGAATTAGGAGCAAACTTCAGATGGAGGAGGAACGAATTGGGAGGAGAAAGGAGCAACTTCAGATGGAGGAGGATATTGCAGCACATGTGGCTAAATTAGATGTGTTGCAAACAGGGAGCATCCTAAGTGGGAAAAGTTCAAAAACAAGGCATTCGGATGGAATGAACTCTTACATCGAACAAAGAAACATTAAACCACAAGTCCTCTACACTGCTAAGGACAATATAAATGCTCCACAAATGTTGCTAAACCAAAGGGAGGCTAGCAATGACTTATTGGAGCCAACAACACAGCCTAATAAGAACATTTCACCTTGGTTCCTTTCCTCAGAGCCAGTATCCCAGAAAAAATCCACTTTGAAAACACAAATGAATTATGGAGATAGCTTGAACGCAAGTGAAGATCAAAACGACATACTGGGCATTATGAGAAAACAAAATGAAATAACCACACTGTTAATACAACAGCAATGCCTTTCATCCTTGCCAAAGAGAGAGATTCCAGTTTTTGATGGCGCCCCGTTAAAATATCACACATTTATGAAGGCTTTTGAGAATGGTGTTGAGAAAAACACAAACGGCTCCAGTGACCGACTCTACTTTCTGGAGCAGTACACTCGGGGTCATCCCAAAGGAATTGTTCGAAGTTGCCAGCACATGGATCCAGAGAGGGGATACATCAAGGCTAAAGCTCTAATCCAGGAGCAGTTTGGAAATGAGCAGAAAGTGGCATCTGCTTATTTGCAAAAGGCTCTTTCATGGCCTCCTATAAGAACAGACGATGTTAAGGCTCTGCAAGACTACAGCTTCTTCCTTAGAGCGTGTGCAAACGCAATGGAAGAGGTGCAGTATTTGCATGAGCTTGACATGGCTGCGAATATGATGATCATAATAAGAAAGTTACCTTACCATTTCAGAGACAAGTGGAGAACGTTAGCCGGTGAGCTGCAGGAGAGGAACAGCCGCAGAGCAACATTCTTTGACATCACACACTTCATTGAGAAACAAGTTAAAATCTTAACCGACCCAGTATTTGGAAACATTCAAGATGCTCCCTTCATAACAACAAATGCTGCTTTAAACAGATCACAGCCTCGCTCACATTTCGTAGGAACTAGCTTTGCCACCACTGTAGCTCTTGTAGAAAAGGAAACTCAGACAGATACTGAAGGGAAGGAACACATTCTGACAAAATGGAGGACATGTCTGTGCTGTGGAGGAGGTCACACCTTGGACTCGTGCCATCAGCTTGAAAAAGGAACACACAAAGAGAAGATGGGCTTCTTGATGGAAAAAGGTGTATGGCTGTTTGTGCGTGGGGCACATTAGCAGAAATTGCAATAAGCGAATTTCCTGTTCAAAATGTGGCTTCAAACATCCAACCATACTTCACATCCCTTCCAATGAAGCAAGACACAATCCTGCTCAAGCCAAGAATACATCGGAGCTATCAGTGGACAGCACACTGGTTTCAAGTGGCCTTACAGGGGCTGGTGATGACAATTGTAAACTTCCCATAGTTCCAGTGCAAGTCAAGTCAACAAAGGGCAGCAAGATTGTCACCACCTATGCTTTCTTGGACCCAGGAAGTACAGCAGTGTTTTGTAAAGAGGATTTGATGCACGAGCTCGGCCTAACTGGAAAGAAGGCGCAGATTAGTTTACGAACCATGGGCCAAGAAAGGGTCGTAAATAGCCATATTGTGTTCGGACTAGAAGTGGCTGGCTTAAAAAATGACAATTTCTTTGAACTGCCACAACGCTACACCCAAGAGTGCATGCCTGCCAGCAGTGGGAACATTCCTAGACAAGCGGACCTACAGAGATGGCCTCATCTGAAAAATGTTAATTTGCCTGAAATAAATGCAGGGATTGGACTGTTGATAGGAACCAATGTTGCTAAGGCCTTGGAACCATTGGAAGTCATATGCAGTGTGGATGACGGACCCTATGCAAGCAGGACAATCCTGGGCTGGACAGTGAATGGACCACTTAAAGGAGTGAGTGGGAATGCAATGGACTTTGACAAACCAGAAGTATCTGTGAACAGAATCTCAGTTGTGAATTTGGATGGACCTTGGCAACAGCAGTTCAGCGCAGACTTCCCTGAATGCAGATTGGAGGAACAAGCTGGAATGTCAAGAGAGGATCTCAAGTTTAAGAAGTTTGCAAAGAGTGTTTTTTCAGCAAGAGTCGAAGAGGAAGTGTAAAAATAAAAGTTTTAAAGATGAGAAGAAGCCTCATCTCAAATCCCAACAAAAGCCCTCTCCTTCAACGGCTGCTCAGAAAGGCCCCCGCTGCAAACAAAGAAATGGAGAACAGGATGAAGTGGACCAACGTGCTCTACAAGGCCGAAGGACTCAAAAACGACGAGGACATGCTGAGCTCCTCGTTAAAGGAGTGGGGCGATCAAAGCGAGAATATCGTGGAGAAGATGCAGAAACGGCAGGAATAGACGGAAGAACATCCGACATCAGTGACATCTTTTCCACAGTATTGACTCTTTTCGACTGACGGACTTAAATGACACTAAGGATTATCTTTGACTGAGCCAAGGTGGTGGTACCTTTTGGCCTAACTGACTTGTGACTCGTACACAGAAAAGAAGAAGGAAAACTACACATACATGAACTGCAACTGCATGGACTTGATTACTAAGTTATAATTGTCACATGTCTCCCATTTGAATTGTTAGTAATTATTATGTATACTATCCTAATAATTAGAGGCTGGTGTGTAGGAACCATGATTGCTGTTGATTGGTTGGCTTGGGTCACATGGGTATGGGTGGCACTCATTATAATCCTGTTCACCTGTGTGAGTGTGTGGAAGAGAGGGTGACACGGGGCCGTTGTACTTTTTTGTTGAGCGCAAGATTACAATTGCTTCGATTATAACAATGTATATGTCTGAGAACAGAGTTTTTTCATTAAACTACAATACTACGAAACAGAGCTTTGGATATCAGCAAGTACTTTTTTAGCGTGTCATACAACAGCAAACCGGCCCGGCCTCAGCCTCTCAGCGACTTAGTTTGTTTCCTGCTGTCGCTACAGTTACTTTGCAAATTGAGATTAATATTACAAAATATAAATCACCAAATAAATTAGGCCTGTTATATTTCAATACAAATTAAGCTATTCAACAATATATATATACTGTACATGAGTTAAAATGATGTTTCTCATAATGCCTGTCTTGCAGCACCTCTTTTCAACCTCTGTCTGAAACCAGAGCCCAGTCTGCTCTGATTGGTTAGCTGGCCGACTCTCTTGTGATTGGTCAACCGCTTAGAGATGTCCTGCCCCTTAGCCTATAACATACAATGTGTTGAAGCGCAAACCAATAGAAGCAGAAGTGTTACATAGTGAAACATGTAAATATGAAAAACCTATATAACACACTATAGGAAAGGCATAATAGAGTCCCTTTAAGTTTGCAAGGTCTGAGTAATTCCTGCCCTCTCGACAGTAGTTCACAGTTTGCTGTGATACACGGTACAGTGCTCACAGCTCAATACAGAAAGTTTGGATTAAAACTAACTACAGGAACAGAAGTAACCACGTTGGACTTTTTCCAAATAACTAACTTGGAAAATTACTGTGCCAATATTTTAATTGCTTTGAGCCCTCTGACAGTATACACAATGTTGATTTATGTAATTCTACTGATCCTGCCAACAAAAACGAGAGATGGCAAAAAATAATGTCTTAATTGGTTAACAATCCCCGCATTGTCACAGATTTTGTGACATATTGTCACAATATTTAGTTTTACGCCTGGCACAAAGCTCCATGAAGAAGTTAATCTGTCACATTTGTTACAAACGCCTGCATCTTATTACGTACAATAAATCCTGAATGACCAAGTCTAATCTTCCCATTTCATGCAGGTTGCTTCCTGTTCTGCTGGACTCCGTTCTTCGTGGTGCACACGACGCGAGCCATCTGTCTGACTTGTGACATCCCTCCCGCTCTGATGAGCACCGTCACCTGGCTGGGCTACGTCAACAGCGCTCTAAACCCCATCATCTACACCATCTTTAACACAGAGTTCAAGAAATTCTTTAAGAAGTGTTTCCAAATTTCCCTCCGAAGACGCTAAAGGAAGGAACTGGGAGGTGATAAGGGATTAGAAAGTGCGAGGCTAACAGTTGGACCGTCAACTCATTACTGGGCTGCCAGCTGGACGTGGATTGTCGATTTGGCCGACAGTTTAAAAAAAAAAAACTCTTTAACACCGTTTCTGATGATGTTTATTACATTTTACATTCCATTTTATCATTTGGTAAAGTACTTTCGTGATCCTCTGGGATTACTTCCAAAACTAAATGATGACCTTTGGGGCGTAACGCTGCAGTTAAACATGTGAACCGACTCAGAAAATTGTCTGAGGGGAGCTAATCACCATTTCCAGTCTGTCCGCAAAGCCCTTCTTTATCGTTTATCAGCCCTGGATAAAGTTATGGTCTGCCAGCTCCAGTTAACTACATGGGATTTGTACAGAGCCTGGTCTGCCTGAAGGGATCATCAGGGCGAAAACTGTCCCCAGGAGCCCAAATAAGCTTCAACAGACCAGCTAAAAGCAGCTACACAAGTAAATATCCTTTAAGAACGGCCAATGATTTGTACACTAAAATAAACACTTGGGAAATACGCTTTCTTGCTGAGAGTTGGATGAGATGATCGATAGCTCTCTCATGTCTCTGTAATATGAAGCTACAGTAAGCAGCTGATTGGCTTAGCTTGGCCAAAGGACTGGAGATAAATGAAACAGATTGTGTCAATTGCTTACCAACACCTCTCAGGCCTAACATGTTCAATCTTTAATTGAATCTTTAGTTAAATCATATTAAACTTCTTTTTTTTTTAAATGTGTAGTTTTACAGAGGGTAAAACATTCACATTCGGATTCTTAATACACATTTGAATGCTTTTTTGTACTTTTCTTTGCATATTGATCCTGTTAAAACCCAGTATTTCAACAGGGATTTCATATATAATATATTTAAGATTTGATTCCAGCCGTGCCTCTGTAGGAATGTTTCTAACTTGTGTGATCCAAACTGATCCACACACACAACAACAAAAATTTAAAACGAAAATGTCCAAACATCAATTCAGGCTTAAAATGTAATAAAACACAAGACATGGACTACTTCTTGGGTTGAGGTAGTAACTTAGTAGAAACTAGTGAAGACTCCAGGGTAGCCGTTTCCTAGTCTCCAGTCTTTATGCTTCGCTAAGCTATCTGTCTCCTTGCTGTCGGACAGTGGTATCAAAAGTCTTATCCAGCTCTTGGCAAGACAAAGAAAAAGAGGAATTCTTCAAATGTTCTGTTTCTGAACTAAACATTTACATCAGTTTTCATGGTACTGTCCAAAGTCTGGAGAGAAGAACATTATTTTTGGGAAACGCCCAAAGAAGAAAGCTGGTCAAAGAAATGTGCTAACACTACGCTTCATCAACAAAATATCTACCAGGAATCTGAAGTGTGACATAAAGAGGTATGAGAGAGGTGGAGTTTCCCTTCAGAGGACTTAAAGGTCAGCTTCATCCAGACAACTGACACTTCCCTATCTTGGATCACTGACTGTCTGAGTGTTGAATCGGTAAAATGGTTTATAATGGGGAACATGGCACAGTTTGAACCCGCTCACCATAACTTTTTCTAGTAATTTGAACATTGTGTTTTCATGAAAAGAAACATTCATACAATATTAAGTAGCATCATGCCTTAACATTCATTGAATGATTTTTTTAGTCTTGTCATAACAGAAGAGAAACTCTTCAGAGGAGTTCATGGGATTAATATATCTCCTTTCTGTTTTATATTTAAACTCCTTCTCAGTGAACCTTGAGTTACACTCATCAACACAGAGGCTGAGGAGTCCCTTTGTTTCAACTATTTCCTCACTTAGCAAAAAGGAAAGTTTATCTACCCACTAATTGTTTTACTATGGCAGTTAACTCCTGCCACCATAACACAAAAAAATAAATACTAAAACAGGTTATGGTTCATTATTTTCATGTTCAACATATACTTCTCATTATTGCCACATGTGAAATTGTGATGCAGCTTTCTGTACGTTTAAGACCTTTATCATTGCTACAGAAAATCTACTCAAAACATTTGAATAACATCAAACTTATCTTGCTTAACAACCTGGTCTTATTGTATTGAAATGAAAAGAAAAATGGTGTTGTCATGATAACACTTTTCCTTTTTTAAAAGGAAACATTTATTATGTCTACCAACAGCAATGTTTAATTCAAAACACATTTTTTTCAACAAAATCATTTGGTATGTAGTAATTGCGAGAAATAGATGTCCTTGTAATTTATATATGTTGTGGCAAGGATGTTGGTCAAATAACATACTAAACGAGAAAGTGTTTCAAAATATTTGTTGTCATGGTGACACTAATTTCCAATTTTGAGTCATCTCATTTCCTTTTGCTACGTAAATACATAGCATAATATTACAGTACGTGTGTAAAATCAGCTACACTGTTGACAAATTAATTGTATTTGTTTACTAAGTGATGATGAATATCAGATAGTTTGCTTTCTAATGTTTACATGATAATAAATGAAATGTTTAAGTTGCTATAATGTACAAAACAAAATGTAAGTGAAGCATTTCCAGATTGTGTCTTCATAACACTGCAAATTAGAGTCATTATATCCTTGTGTAAAGTTTTGTAAAAAAAGTGGTTCTGTTTTTAAATGGAAAATATCCCGGGTGGCAGGCTGGCTTAAATTGAAGCCATTGCTGCCTGTCACCACAGTTTGTAGTTTGGTTACTGACTGTGCCTATTGTCTGCCATATCCACGTTTTATGTGGAGACCTTTCAAATAAATGGTGTCATCTTTATAAATGTTCCAGTGGCCTTCGGCTGTAATGTCGTCAGCTCTGTTGGAGGTCGATGTTGTCAAACTATCTTGTCTTTTTATCCGAGATAACTTCATGTGCCAGACGGCATCACGCTGAGCAAACAGACCTTTCATTTAACATTTTGGATGAGCCACATTCCGATGCCAATTTTAAAACTACATTTATCGCATGGACGGACTGAGACAATAAGCCCCTGGACACAAGCAACGGGCCCAACGTTTCTACATACTGTACACAAAACATGACGTGGCTGCATCGTTTTTAACAATGTAGTTGTTTTGGGTCTCATTGTGGTCATTGTGCTTTCTTTTTTAGACCTTTTAGGTCTCATTCTGCTCGTTTTGCATCACTTTTAAGATATTTTGGGTTCAATTCTGGTCATTCTGCGTCTCATTCTGATGGTTTTGTGTGCCTTGGTTGTTATTTTGCTTCTTTTCCTGATCGCTTTATGTATTTGTAGTCTTTTTGTCTCTCTTTGAAGTACTTTTTTGTATCTAACTGTTTAGTGTCTCTTGCAAATGTGATTCCTGCTTTGACCAGTGGATCTCATAGTCAACCCAATTCCAACTGGAGGCACATTCAAAAGCATAAGAAGAAGAAAAAACTAAACTAAAAAAATAAGTGAAATGTACAGATATTAACTTTTGCTTTAGTACTCGAGTCACTTCAAGAAGAACATAGAAAGAGACAAGTTCCCTTGCAGACGATGATATCATGCAGTGATAAAATACACTTTTTCTTATCATGGACGTCAGCAGCAGCAGCAGCAGCGGTGGGGGGAAGAGAGGTGAAAATTGGAGCAAGGTGTGAAAGTTGTCTTGAAAAAAACTGAAGCAGGTGTGGAGTTTAATCAAATCTGTTAAAGTCTGCATGACTACAGAACCCCAAAGAACAGGAGGTGAGTGAAGAAGAGTAAGTGACTTTCTCAACCAGAATAACTCACATTTAATTCATGTCACACTTAGTCATGTCATGTGAGACATCTTGGGAAAAGTTGATGCTATACATAGACATTATTATCCAGGCTTTGATCATATTTGGGATATAGTATGTACATGACACATGAGGCACCTGGGTGACAATATCATAGTGAGGTTAATGATCGTCTGCATCAGAGCATTGTAGTTTGTATTTGAAACGTACACATCCAGCAAATCTGTCATTCGTGTATCGACTCAGCTGACTGGCTGTCTGGATTCCACTTCTCCATCCTATCTTTAGTGAATCTTTTGCTCTAATGTTCAAAAAGATCTTTATTGCTCTCATACTGCCTGTGCTGCAGCACCTCTTTTCACCCTCTGTCTGAAACCAGTGCCCAGTCTGCTCTGATTGGTTAGCTGGCCGGCTCTGTTATGATTCGTCAACCACTTAGAGATGTCCCGCCCCTTAGCCTGGACAATGTTTTGGATCGCTAGCCAATAGAAACGCGAGTGTCACATAGTGATGTCACTATGTTACGGAAGTAAACAAAGGAGTCCAATGGAGTCCAATGGAGGCGTTTCAGGTGGGGGGGTGTGTTGGAGAGAAACTCCCTCTGGCATTGACTTTGGTATTTCAGCCTTTGCAGACCATTTACATGCACACAAACCTATATGACACACTACAGGAAAGGGAAAACCCCTAAGTCTGAGCTAATATAGACTTGTATAATGTAGGCTATCAATGTGCAATCATAAGCATCCAACTAGGCCAACAGGAGGTCACTGTAGCATCCAAGCTGTTGGAAAATAACAGTTTTAGGATGCCACACAATATCTTACAATAAACAGCCAATACTTTATAAATGCAGGTATGACTTTTTTAATTCATGCATTAATAAAGAAGTTTTAGTGTGCAGTACATAATGCAGTGTGTACAGTGATAGGCACTTATCATAATATGATAACCCAACTGACGTCATTTGATCGTTTACAAATGAAAGGTTTTATTTCCGCTGACATTTGTTGCTCTGTTTCAGTTTAATTAAGATATTGTAAACCATACTAGAGATTTACTCACTACAATATCCTCCCCTTTATCAGTATTATAAAACCAACTGCCACTTGAATTCAAATTGAAACAGTGATCTTTGTCACACCAAAGGCAGTCCTCTGGCTCCCTCTGCAGGTTATAATACTATCAAATCCCACGAAAGGACCAACATATATCTTCTATCTCCGTGCTATAGAGCTCCATTCTTGTCCGAAATCCATTAAAAACACCTCAGCACCAAATGTGAATTATTCCAAAAAGTGATTCCAGTTGGATGAATTAACCTTATTCAAACAACGGCCATTAACAAGGTTGTTTCTTACTCAAGAAATGTCGTATTTCTTTCAGCTGCACAGTATATTATATTGCACATATACACCGAGTTTGATATTTCCGTGGTTTGATCATAGCTGCATGTCACTTACCTGTGTTCTGTTATATATCAAATAAGAGAGACATTTTTGCATTTCCATTGAAGCAGTTCCTTATATGAAAGTCTGTGAGTTTCGATTCATATAACCAAACATCAAACAAGTATGAGCACATGAGCCCCAGTAAGAAAATAAGTCTGGGTTTAGTCCTGCAGTGTTGGTGTTTTCGTTACAGCGAGTGCAGATAATAAAGTCAAACCTCCAACTTGATGCGGTGAATTCGTCACTCTTCTGTCTTTGTTGCAGCCTGCAGATAAAAGTACACACAACAACATCAAAGTGGCTCCTGTTTGAAACTTTACAAGTAATCACTCATACTGCAAAAAATGTACCCATAGCTGGTTTGCTTTGGTTACAGTCAAACTATTTCTGTTTTTACTTTTAAAAGGATTGGGCCGCACGCATAACACACAACTAAAGGTACATGGCCAAAGACACTAAATGTTGATAAAGACAGGTAATGTACACTTAGCTCTATGACAGTGTTTAATAAAAAGCTAGTTCTTAGTGATACATTAAATATTGATATAAATATTAAATGAAATTATCCTTTGTAATGTAAAAGAGGTCACAAAGAGATGTATCACTTAACTTATTCAGCTCATTGTTTTTCTTTTTTAAGGCCTCAACTTGAATTGCTATTTGATTTAACATACATGGACCTGAGTGCAGAGCCACAACAACTGGGGACGTAAAAAAGTGTGAGCTTGTAAGCAAAAAATCATAACTCACTTTCTCGGCAGCAGCGGCCATCAGAGCTTCCAGCTCCTGAGTCCAGCCGAGGGCCTGCACCAGGGCTTGCACACCGCTGACCACGTCGCCCAGCTGCACCACATCATGAGGACTGCAGCGCCCGGCGAACGGACCCACCCGGTCCCTGTTGATGAGCAGACGGGGCACAGAGGGACGCACAGTCCCCGCCAGACTGGCAAAGGGCTCCACCTGCAGCGCAGAGAGTCAAACAGCAGCTTTTAAAGCAAGAGGACTTGTTGTTGTAAGATGCCGGACAAATATCATTTTAGGGGGTATTTTTTCTTTATTCATGGTGATGATGCAGACAGAAAAACAGAGTGAAGCAAAGTTATTACAACCAAGAATCTCAACAACATAAAGTACAACTATTTGACTTTTAACATAAAACCCTGTCCCTCTTATCATATAAAAACATATTGCAAAAATGACAACAAAGACCTATTCTTTGATAAAACATTGTTTTACATATTTTGTATACGAAAAGGTTTCCTGGTGGCCCACTGGGATTTATTTATTTTTTAACCTGAACTTTGAAATCTGGACACAAGAAAGAAATGATTTTGCGTGAAGTACAACTGTCAGTTTCAATGTTTGTTCTCCAGTGTTGAACCTGTCCCTCACTTATGTCCCTTCAACATATTGTTTATACTAGGAAAATGTCAGATTACAGAGTACAGATGTAGTTTAAAATCTGTGGCGCTCACCTCCAGTGATGTTCCCATGACGATCAAGAGGTCTGCCAGTGGGAAATCTGTGAGATACTTGAAGAAGTTAAACGGAAGCTCCTCCCCGAAAAACACAATGTCGGGCTTCACCACGCCTTTACAGGTGGGGCACTTCGGCACGACACCTGACATCACATCTGACTGAGGAAACACGGAAACAAGATGGAAAGTGAATAATAATTACATTACAAATCAAAAATCCTAGTAAAACTGCAAAAAAAATAAGGAAAACAAGACATTACTAAGATTTGGAAACACCTCATGTTTGTAACTTAAACTTACAAAACGTGACTGATCTTCAAAACATCATTATAACACCTTATCTGATGTGAAGAACTGGTTAAAGAAAGAAGACTTTATTTATTTTTAAAGGACATCTATGTGAAGATATGATAACATGAGTAGACATCATAGGATCAAACACTTGTTGAACAGTAAATAAACAAATACATGCACAAATGATCAACAGTGTCTGCAGAACTCCCAACAGTTTACCAACAATTCAATTTAACAGAAAGATTTCACTTTGCGCTAAATATTCACGTGGCTAAAATCATTACATTTATTTTAAATATTCTTAAAAATATAAAAGCTAAATGTGTAGAATGAGTGTTTGGGTTTAAACTCACCCGTAACTCGCCTCCTTTGTATTTCCTCAGGCAGACCGTGCAGGTGGCGGTGGCAAAAGTACCGTGAGCCTCCACCAACATCTCAGGAGGAATCCCTGCCACTTGAAACACAGTTAAACAAACATATAGTCTTCAAATGACCAATGATGTGCAGTTATTTCTTTATATGATCAAAAACAAAACAGCAAAATAATTTAAACACATACGCCTCTCCAGCCCGTCGATGTTCTGGGTGTACATCCTGAGGAGCTGACCCTTCTTGTGAAGCAGCCGTACAAAGTGATGGGTCAGATTGGGCTGATAATTCCCTGGGTACAGCTCTTTGGCCAGGGCGAAGAAGGGGTTTGGGTTTTGATGGAAAAAGCCTAACTCGAATATCGCCTCGGCGTAAGGCAGGTCATACTG
The DNA here is from genome assembly GCF_902827175.1 of Gymnodraco acuticeps. NCBI lineage: Eukaryota > Metazoa > Chordata > Actinopteri > Perciformes > Bathydraconidae > Gymnodraco > Gymnodraco acuticeps. Next base: position 1,052,433 of record NW_022991575.1, read on the forward strand.
CTGCAGATTGTTGTAGAGACCGCTGCCTGGAGACCTGTGAGAGGGTTATCTTCTGAATACACCTGATATTAATAGGTTTATCTCAATACTGGAAAACATGTCTAATTGTTTTACCTGAAATCTGGGATGCCACTAGGTGTGCTGATCCCAGCTCCAGCCATCACCACCACCCTCTTGTACTGCTGCTCTCTGATGTTCTGGGCCAGGTCCTCCAGGGTCTGCTGCTCCTCGGAGGCACCTTCACCACCACTACCCCGGGAGAGAAACCCTCGAGTCCCATTCCACCAGAGAGAGTTTGTTTGTCTATGAAGAAGCAAAACAAAGATGAGGAGAGTTGTTGATCAAGAATTTTTAATATGATACACATTAGTAAGAGCAGATGGATCCTGATCGGTTTGCAGCAACCCTGGACCACACTGACCCACTATAATCCCTCTTGTATTCCCACCACTCCAATCATGCTTTTTGGGGTTTTCCCTATCCTGTAGTATGCTATATAGGTTTTTGTGCATGTACATGGTCTGCAAAGGCTAAAATCCCAAAGTTCCCTCCATAGAGAGTTTCTCTGAAAATTAGCATTTTACCCTTTTAGTTTTTGGATCATATCCTTCGTCATTGTGTTTCATTAACCATTATCTCAAGTGTTATACTTGAATTACTTATTTACAAAAAATATGTGTTGCAAATAGGTTGCAACACATATTTATATTTCACAAAGGGCAATGTTTTGTGTTTTTTGTTACTATTATGGAAAAACATGTGCATGAAATACCTGCACAGAGCTGATGATGCACCTGCACCAGGGCACCAACTCCTTTGACACAAAACTACATGAAAAAAAAGCATTGTCACAATTAATAATCATAGAATACTTCCTATTATTTTATCATAAAGTTGTGATACTAACAACTACTAAGGTGTGTACTAAGGTAGTACTCTATGGTTTTCCACCAACCGTGTTTAGAGAGCGTCCTGCTCGTTCTTGAGCACAGGTGCACACAGAAGAGTCTGACAGGTGATATTAATGAGGAGCTCGCTAAAGCCATAACACAAACTTAACAGCTCCCAGAGTGTTACTCCATGACTGCAACTGACTCAAGAGGATACCTACAAACAGAAAAGAGCTGTCAACACAGTGTCTCCACCTAAAACAAAACATTTAACTAATGCTAGCTGCCTACCCAAAATAATGCTTGTTGTCGTCCTTTGACCTCCTTGTGACTCGGACGTGAGTAACCTTAATGTACATGTAGAGTAGCTAACTTTATTTACACAAAACAGCACGGTCGCTTTCTATCAAGCCAAATCACCTACTTCCTTTAACAATTAAAAAAAGAAATAACTGTGCGAAACATGTACAAAGTGTTTTGCTAACAAAAAAATCCCCTTTTAATGTCCAAACAAATCTTAGCTAATGTTAGCTAGCTTTAGAAACGCCTCCTTAATTTCCCATCATCCTTTGCGCCCAGCAGCAGACCCACAACACGACTGGCTACTAACGTTAGCCGAAGATTCAGCAAAACCCATCAGTTCAGATTTTAAATAAATACTTTAGAGTCTTGTTTCCACTATGAGAGATGTTAGCGGGTTCCTCAAACAGCAACAGAGCAACAGCTCCACGCCGGAGATGGCGACGGAGTGGCACACATTGGAGGAGTTTCACAACAAAAGGTAAAACGAGTAATACTGCAGCTAGTCCTGCTAACGCTAGGCTAGCTAACGTTAGCTCCCTCATTCATTGTAAATGCCCGCTGAGTCATGCACAGAGCTAGCAGTAGCTCAGGGTTGGCTTGCTCGCTGAACGTTTCTTCAATAATATCAAAGCTGAAACTCGGTTTTTAATGTTTCATTTGTTTAACACTTCATTCGGTGACGAATATATAACTTAACGGTTAAAAGCTTTAGACCCAAACTATTGATTTAGGCCAGTACTAGATTAAAGTTAATAACATGTTTTTCTTAGCTGTTTGCTAGCGGGGATACTATGGATGAGTCCTTAGTCACTGCTCCATCTGAATATCATAACTTCAATGTAGTGCTGTTTGATCATACATATCACCGTGAAGGTTTGAAAATCATGACGTTTAAAGGAATCGTCTACAGATTTCTGTTTGTCAAATACATTTAAAAAGCTTACTTGGCTTGACAAACAGTCCAGCAACCTGGAAGTTGGAGACACAGATATTAGAAACCTTTCATGTTATACTGTGTCAGAAGAAGTATACAAATCATGTAATGAATTTAAAGACGATTGTAGTATGTGTGTAATTTTAAAAGTGATTCTCAATCAGTTATCTGAACTTTTTTTGACAGATTGTGGCATCAGTTGACTCTCAGGCTGTCAGACTTTGTTAAAGATCCTTGCTTTGATACCGGAGATGGCCTCATACAGGTAACTGCATACTCACATCCTATGATAGACTACCACGAGATATGAGTTGGGATGTACATTACATCAGTATGCACTTGTATGTCAAAGTGTCATAGCATGTATTGTGAAATATTTAAAATCAGTATCATGATAGATTGAAAGGTGCCTACGATATGACAATCAAGTTATGTTTGAATAAGGGTTTTAGACCGAATCGTTCAAGCATTATTGTTTTGTAATTTGATATATTTTTTATTGTTTATTTATTTTCATAAATATCCCATTAGCTGCCGTTTTATGTCTGAGTTGCAAAAGATAAATTCAGAACCCGTATAACTTGAAGCCTTGGCACTGATTAAAATACAGACATACAAGCATGTAAAACATTGGACTATATACACTTTCCTTGTTCCTTCTTCATGATAAACTGTAATGTAAATTATTATTTGTTGCCTCTATAACAAGATGGATATTTTTCTATGATCTGATCGTTCCTTTTTTCCTTTTTAAAGCTCTATGACAACTTCATTAGTGACTTTGAACACAGGTGAGAAAAAGTATATCTAACTCTTATTCTAGTCATTATTACCTTCTAGTTAAATATGCTCCGACATTTGCCTGTTTCGATGCTAATCTGTGTTTTGCTTTCTCATCAGAATCAACCCATTGTCCCTCATGGAGATGATACTGTATGTTATCAGACAGATGAAAGGTACAACATAACGTAACAGGCAAACGGATATATTTCCTAGCAAAAAAATACTTTTCTTTCTTATCTTAGTATTAACAAAAATGTTTTTGTTTCCAGATCCTAATGATGCCATCACCTTTCTCGAAAAGACCCGGGAAAAGGTGAGTTGATAACAACTTCAAACATTTAGAAAAAGGACTGTTAATGGTGGAATTGAACAAAAAACTTAAACATGTCTCTTTCTGTTTCAGGTGAAAAGCAGCGATGAAGCCGCCATTCTCTGCAGGACTTCTATCGGCAGACTTAAGCTGGAGATCAACGATCTTCCTGCCACAAAGGTAAAAGCTCCAAAACTCTGTTCTCTCCCAGATGCAAAACAAATCTCACACCTCATTCACATATAACCCGTTATTGCGCATATTCAACGCCAAGCTGCTGGTAAGGTGCCTGTGTGATGTGTCGGTAACACCGTTAAACAAAGCAACAGCATCAAAGTCACACATCCACAAGTCATTATTTTTCTTACTGAATTAACTTGAGAGAGGTGGCAAACACAGACACTAATAAAGCAGGGAAAAAAACAGATGCAGATTTGATGTGACCCGGGATTAAAAGAATCCTTATGGAATCAGTACTATGAATCCACAGAACCCTGAGTTGAAATAAGAACAAGTCTGATCCTTATTATAAAGGACTTGGTACAAATGACATGCTGGATGATGGTATTATTTCTAAGTAGCCTAACATTTCAAAGGGAAAAATAATACATGGCTTGCAAAACAGAAGCATGTTCTAATCAAAGGGAGTACAAAAGAAACATTTAGTTGAATTCTTCTTTGACACTGTTTAAAACAGAAAGTTTACAAATATTCCGTGGCAGACTTATTAACCCATTGTTTAAACTGCTCCTTAGTCAATCAAATATAAATACAAAATCTCATTGTTGTATGTAGCACTTCAAAGTTTAGCTTATCTGAAGCTTTTTTGCTTTTCAGTATTATAAATAAAGATAAAATAATTAGCTAAATGAAAGTATAAGAAATAGGATCCACAATAAGCACACATTCCCTCTTTGTCGCTGCACGTCCAGAAACTCATTGAAGAGGTCGAGGGAATGTTGAACAACTTGCCCGGGGTGACGTCGGTCCACGGACGGTTTTACGATCTCTCCAGCAAATACTACCGCATCATCGGGAACCACGCCTCCTACTACAAGGACGCTCTGCGCTACCTCGGATGTGTGGAAATTAAAGACCTGCCAGGTGAGCACCATCAAACACCTAGACTTGTTTTAAGGCTGAAGGAGAACAGAAAGTATTTTGTGTGGCTGGCCGATCTAATGCTGCTGTTGTTTGCTCCACAGAGACGGAGAAGCAGGAACGGGCGTTCACACTTGGGCTGGCTGGACTCTTAGGAGAAGGAGTTTACAACTTCGGAGAGCTTGTGGGTTTTAACACAGTATTCATCATGTGGTTTATTAGCGCTGTTGAGCTCTTGTTGACGATTGCTGTTGTGTTCTTGCAGCTGATGCATCCTGTACTGGAGACCCTGAGGAACACAGACAAACAGTGGCTCATCGATACACTGTACGCCTTCAACGGAGGAAATGTGGAGAAGTTCCAGAGCTTCAAGTCTGCCTGGGGCCAACAGGTGATTAACATTATTATAACAGCTCAACAGATTCATTTAGGATCATCAACTCAAATAGATGTCAATCTAGCATTTAAATAAGCCTCTGTTTGAGGGGTGCATGCAGTTTGAAGGTGCAGATGGGTGACGCTTAAAAGCAGACCTTCCCTTGTACGCAGTTTCAGTTGCCTTTTTACAAACATTCTCAAAATCTCTAGAGGGATGTAATGCCAATCTTCCATAAAATGTTCCTGCTTCTTTTTTCTTCAAAAGTACAGTTGGGTGAACATCTGTTGACTGTCAAGCATTTTGTTTTGTATTCTTGATTGGTGAGATAAGCCTGTTTTAGCGCCGTAACTGTGTATGTAGCAGCTCGGATCAAAACCCCTTCAATAAGTAATTGAGCCAAGTTGGACACATGTCAACCTTCATGATACCATCAGTATGAAGGCCGACTCATAGCCCAGGACCGGGTCAAAGGATTATACATGATCCATGGTACTGGGCAACTGTCTGATTTATTTTCTTGTTTTGTTCCCAGCCTGACCTTGCAGCACATGAGGCTAAACTGATGCAGAAGATCCAGCTGCTCTGCGTGATGGAGGTGAGACTGAAAACCAGTTAGACTTTATTTTTAATGGATCAATGCATTCACATGAATTAAACGCATGCAAAGGATTCATCTTGGAAATACAAATGTGTGCCATTGATCAATTACAAACTTTAGAATTTTTTAAAAACAGGACGAGCCCACATTAATAAACATATCCACATTAGACATGGATTGCAATGAGTCGGTGAGAGGGCAATGAACTGACTCGGCTAACTAGTCACACACTACCCCAGGCTCTGTCACCAAGATTTCAGTGATATTTTAAGTGACCCTTATTTGATTTTCGCTGCGCCTCTTCCTGGTCTGACTACGGAATAATCGCTCTCTTAGATAGTCTGATGGTCACACAGATAATAAACACTGACTAACTCAATCTGTAGTTTGTTCAAAGAGTCGTCATGTTTTCGTACATGTCTCATGTGACCGAAGTGATGTCACAGTGAAGGTTGAAAAACAGGAATATTAAATCACTTCAAACGTGTCCTTTCTTTTCCAGATGACATTCACTCGTCCTGCAAACCACAGACAGCTCACCTTCACCGAGATCTCTGAGAGTGCCATAATCCCCATCAATGAGGTGAGTCGGATGACGAGTACATTTAATCAGCCCATCGATATATGTCGATAAGGCCACGATCCAACTTAATACAGTTTGTCAATTTCACCAACCCCGGAGACCCAAGAAGTTTTCACATTTGTTTTTATCGACATGAAAATGTACTTATTTGCGAGTATTGAAGTAAAGTGAACTGATGGGGCGTCTCCTGCAGGTGGAGCTGCTGGTGATGAAGGCTCTGTCTGTGGGCCTGATCAAAGGGAACATTGATGAGGTGGACCAGAAGGTGCAGATGACCTGGGTGCAGCCCCGGGTGCTGGACCTGCAGCAGGTTAGTCCTTCTTCCCCTTTTATTTTGATATTATCATATTATATTTTGCTCTAGATGTGCAATTTCAAAACAACGCTACACAGTCGAAATTCAGACTCTGCGCATGTGTTCACAGGACATGGCAGTGCAGTAAGGGAATTATCAAAAATGGTGACACAGCAGCAGACAGTTTTTACCCTTGCAGCTGCAGGGAAATGATCAGAGAATTTAAAGCAGCTCTAAGACTTATTTTGTTCTAGTAAGGAGTGAGAGCGTTGCTGTGGCTCAGTAATGCCACCTAAAGCTGAGTGGCACAAAGTACAACTGTCAGAAGTTGGAAATGATAAACTAAGGGGATTTGACATTAGGGGGTATCTGTATAAATAGTACAATAAAACACAATTGGATCAGAAGGGGAAGTTAAGCCTGCTGTGTTTTTGTTTTTAGATCAAAGGAATGAAGGAGCGCCTGGACTTCTGGTGCGGAGACGTGAAGAACATGGCCATGCTGGTGGAGCAACAAGCCCACGACATCCTCACCTAGACCCCCTTCTCCCCGTCAGGCCAGGGAGGAAACCTCATCACAAGATTTCTGTTTTGTATTGTTTGTCTTTCTATCAGATGTTGATTCTTCACGCTTTATACCAACCTCTAAAAATACACTGGTATTTTACAAATAAACAACTGGTTTCATCATTATTATCCTCACCATATGGTCTTTAAAAACATTGTCTAAAATATGAATAAAAATGACCAGAAAAAAATCACTTTTGTATTATTTATTTATATGTGTCTTTGTAAGTCTTATTTGCATGCCGTATACATTTATATATACTTATGCATTAATGTACTTAAGTAAACTAAATGAACACTGTTGATTGACAATTTGAAGTATTTGTATATATTTTTTCTTCAACGTATATCTGTCTTAATGTAGTGGTATTTCTTTAAAAGAAAAAATAACTGACGGCTATAGATCCAATTGTACGTTTATGAGTCATTACAGCTCACTTTCATAATATAAATATGTATTTGTATTCTACATTGATCTTGTCTTTGAAGACCACTTGCCGATCAAGTCTGGGAACACTGGGACATTAGTCCAAGAAAACTAAATAATAGGATAAAGTTATTTGCATCAAGTGATTAGAGTTCCATACTTTCTTTGACACTTAACTTTAAGATTAGAGGTTAAATATTACCTGGGTACATAAACTCAAGTACTAGAATATGTTGTTTTAAATAAATAAACTCACCAATCGTTTGTAATGCTGGATCGACAAAACAGTCCTTGTGAAGTTGTCACTATGACGATGAGGCAATTCCCACAGTTTTTCTTATCTATAATGAAAACATTAGTTAAATAATCTACCTCAACAATACAATAATGCTTTTTTATTAAGAAACTGGAAATGATTAGTTTAACATCCTTTAAATATGGAGTTATAAAGCAAATAGTGCCCACAAATTAGAACAAGGGTGCAACTCACAATTATCTTTATTATTGATATACAGTGCCCTCCAGAACTATTGGCACCCCTTTAGAAAAACGAGCGAAACAAGATGCACAAAATGTCTTTATTGTTTTTCCTCATATTTCATTCAAAAATCTAACCTTTAATTGAGGCAACATAATTGAAAGAAACATTAAATTCTTATCATGAAACAAATATTTTTCTCAAAAATACAATTATTGGCACCCCTTCATTTAATATTTGGTGCAGCCTCCTTTTGCCAGGATTACAGCTCTGAGTCTTCTCCTGTAATGCCTGATGAGGTGAACACATGGCACGGATCTGAGACCATTCTTCCATACAGAATCTCTCCAGATCCTTCAGATTCCGAGGTTGACGCTTGTGGACTCTCCTCTTCAGCTCATCCCACAAATGTTCTATGGGATTTAGGTCCGCGGACTGTGGTGGCCATGGCAAAACCTTTATTCTGTGGTCAGTAAACCATTTGTGTGTAGATTTTGAGGTGTGTTTCGGATCATTGTCCTGCTGGAAGGTCCAATCACGGCCCATTTTAAGCTTCCGGGCAGAGGCTGTAAGGTTTTCATTTAATATCTGCTGGTATTTGATAGAGTCCATCATTCCATGTATCCTAACAAGATGTCCAGGGCCTTTGGAATAAAAACAGCCCCACAACATCAAAGCTCCACCACCGTACTTCACAGTGGGTATGAGGTGCTTTTCTGTATGGCTATCTTTCTGTCTACGCCAAACCTACCTTTGACGTTTGTTGCCAAAAAGCTCTATGTTGGTCACATCTGACCATATAACTCTGTCCCATTCAAAGTCCCAGTAACGTTTTGCAAACTGTAGGCGCTTTAGTATGTTTTTAATTGACAGCAATGGCTTTTTTCTGGCAACCCTCCCATACAACTTGTGGTGATGTAGGTGGTGTCTGATGGTCGTTTTGGAGACTTTCTGACCCCAAGACTCAACCAACCTCTGCAATTATCCAGCTGTGATCCTTGGAGATTATTTTGCCAGTCGAACCATCCTCCTCACTTTGTGTGGTGTCAATGTACACACACGTCCTCTTCCAGGCTGATTCTTAACATCTCCTGTTGCTTTAAACTTCTTACTTATTGCCCTGATAGTGGAAATGGGCATTTTCAACAGTTTCAAGATTTTCTCATATCCATTTCCTAATTTGTGCAGCTCAACAACTTTTCGTCGCAGATCATCACTGTGTTCTCTGGTCTTTCCCATAGTGATGAATGACAAAGGGAATTTTGGCCTGTGTCACCTCATTTTAATACCCCAGTGAAACAGGAAGTCATGGTTGACCAATTAAGAGTTCCTAATCAGACAGGTTAACCTACAAATGTAAGATATGACTGGAAATATACTTCAGTTAGATTTTAATCATAGGATATTCTAGGGGTGCCAATAATTGTGGCACACATGTTTTGGAGAAAAATGTTTATTTAAAGTCAACATTTAAAAAAAAAAATGTTTAACTTCAGTGAAAAGGTAAGATTGATTGTCAATATTTTTGAGTGAAATATCATGAGGAAAAACAATAAATAAATGTTTTGCATCTTGTTTTGCTCATTTTTATTAAAGGGGTGCCAATAATTATGTGCCAATACAATACATATGTGCCAAAAAACATATTTGAAAATTGGCTACTAGATGCCAGATCCAATGTTTTCATATAAAAAACGTTAATTAAGGAATCTGAGAACCAGCAGATATTCACATTTTAAAGCAGTAGATTCAGTAAGATAAATGTTCTGTCGCTCAACCAATCGTTTTATTGACGGACCGTTACAGCTTTAACTCTTGTGTTTTTAGAGAGAGCATTTTAGGGCCATGAACAAGACATTGATATTTTGAAAATCAATATCATGACAGACGCTCTGGTCACCACCTCATCCTTAATGAGCTTCTGGGATGGATTTTCCCGGTATGTTTAATGATCACTGGGGCTGAATAATGGCTGTAGAAAGAAGCTCCCTTTGTTTCTGAGGATCTAACACCAGGCCCGGTACTACGGGGGTGCATAAGGGTGCACCCTCAGTTGAGTCGTTATGCACCCTCATTTGAAAAATGAAAAGTGAAAAATATTACATAATAATAATAATAGCCTAATATTAGTAATAATAAGAATAATTTAGTTGAAATAAAATAAATTGTAATTGTGGTTAAATAACATTGTCTGCTGCATTTATTTGGTCAATTTAAACGGTAAGTAACGTTATTATGTCAGGCGCGCGTGACCTGTGCCACTGCATGTTCGTCATCTGCAAGGTGCTTACACAGCAGTCAGTGATGGCCATCAGAAAATGGTTAAAACAACCAGCCCTAATCGCCAGCAGTAACAGTGCAGACACTTCACCTGAACTTGCTCCTGTGGGTATTGTCCACAGTGACCATTGCATGTATAAAAAATATGTGTAATGTGTATTTGTAAAGCGCTTTGAGCATCTGGAAAAAGCGCTATAATAAATGTAAGGAATTATTATTATTATTATTACTGCAGGTAATAACAGTTCAGATGGGGACATTGCGTTACCCGCGGCCACTGTCGTGGACACTAACGTCCTTCCGCCCGACTCGCCGGCTTTGCTCGCCTCGCCCACGGAGGCGGAGCAGCCGCAGCCGTCTTCGTTGCCCCAAACACCGCCACCCCTCGGCGGCCCGCAAGTGCCAGAGGACCTCGGCAAAACAGAGCCTGCCCAGGTATATTTAAAAAAGTACCCAACTCGCCTGTACAGTGGGGTAAGGCGCTCATTTTGCAGCTCATGGTTTCAAAACAGAGATTGGCTGGAATATTCCTGTAAAAAAGATGCCATCTTCTGCTATGCATGTAGACATTTCGGTTCAAGTACGTCAGAGCCTTCACCACAACTGGCTACAACAACTGGCGACATGCTCTTATAGGCTACGTGATAAGGGACTGGGAAGGCATGAATCTGTCAAGATCTGTCTGTGTTGTGTTTTGTCTTGTATAGATCTGTCTTTGGTTTTCTGTCTGCGTTGTGTCTTGTCTAGATCTGTCTTTGGTGTTCTGTCTGCATTGTGTTTTGTCTTGTTTAGATCTGTCTGTGGTTCCCTGTCGTTAGTTTCCCTGGTGTGTCTAATTTACCCGATTGTGTTCACCTGTGGCCCCTGTGTTTTCTCCTCCCTCCTCACCTGTGTCTTGTTTGTATGATTAGTCTTGTGTGTATTTAAGTTCTGGTTTTTCTGTCTGTCTTTGTCGGTTCGTCTTGTGTAATGACTTGGTCTGCGGTGAGTGTTCTGTTCAATCTTTGTTAATAGTTTAGCCTTGAAATAAAGGAGTTATTTTTGTCACTTTAATCTGCATTTGGGTCCTGCTTCCTACACACACCGTAACAGAATCAAGCAAAGAGCAAATAGATCTCTTCATGTGGCTCTCAAAGTGCACCAGATTGATGCTTTTAACTTCAATATTTTAAAAATAAATCTTCCCGGGGGAGCATGTCCCCGGACCCCCCTAGAGGAGGTGAGGACCCCCCTAGAGTGTGTTAGGTCCACTCCCCACTTGTAAAAATCGCACTTTACCACTGCACCCTCTCTAATCTCAGATGCACCCTGAGTCATTTTGTTCTGGAACCGGGCCTGTCTAACACCAAGGTATAATGAGATTGTTTTTTGTTTAGTGGCAGCATTTCAGAAATGCACAGGTGTTGAAATAAGTCCGCTTACTTTCAAACAGAGGTATAATCATTAATGTGTTACAATTATGCACTTTATACTGTTAGGATTTCTTAGCCCTGAGAGCAAGATTAACTGAAAAGAGTCCAAGGAAGTTTATTTCAAAGTTTACAGCATTTAATTAAACAAATGATATGATGATACAATGAAATTTGCAAGAGCGGCTGCTTTCATCAGCTGTCCCGTTCGCGTGGGGTCAGCTGGGTGAAAGAGGTTGATTTTCAAATGGCTTCACTTGCTATCAACTGTAGTCTTCTCCTATTGGCCGGCGTAGATGGGGGCGGGTCCAAGACAATTCCTGTCGTTTTTCTGGTGTTAATTTACAATATTCTAATGTCTGTGGTTATTTAAACATTCCCTAATAATAGTATTGCAGCGTCAATAAGTGAGGGTTAAATACAGTGTGTTTAGTGTGCAACAGCACGTGTCATTTCTCCTTAAATTCATTTTGTCTAAAAACGTAATATTAGCCAAATGCTAACGCTAAATTGAAGCTAACAATATTTACTCGCAAAACCGGAAGTTGTTGTGTGAACTTCCGGTTTTCAACAATAAAAATAGTTTTAAATTAAAACAGTGTATTGTAGTGCCGAGAGATATGGAGTCAGAGGCGGTGCAAGGAAGGTGCAAGAATAGTAATTTATTCACAAGCTGCAAAGGACATGTTGTCGGGTCGCAGCCCGGGTCGACAAGAGAGAGAGCCAAGAGGGCACGCACTATTTATAGGTAACCCATAACATGTCCGTGTGGGAACAATAACCGCAACTGTAGTTCCAAGTTTGAATTATGTCCCAGTGGTTAAATAGGTGGTCACCACAGTATTTCATTTAAATTACGCCATATAAACATTGATTTTATTTCTTACAATACTCCTATAAACTACTAGACCTGTTATATATTTCGTTGAGTTGTGTACTTGTTTTATCCTAAATGTTTTAAAACTATTTTCAAAACCAGAGAATAAATCAAGATAACGGTGCGTTTTTTTTGGTCTCCCTTGAATGGTGTCATCCCTCTTTGCATATGCCTCAGCATTTTGGTTGTCTGCCAGAAGCTGTCATAAATTGACCTGTATACAGTATTAAGCAACATTTTTAAACGTTTTATTTCCTGGTTTTCCTCCTTCGCGTCGAAAGGAGCCAGTTGAGGTGGTTCGGGCACCTAGTTAGGATGCCACCTGGGCGCCTCCCTAGGGAGGTGTTCCAGGCACGTCCAGCTGGGAAGAGACCAAGGGGTAGACCTAGGACCAGGTGGAGGGATTATATCTCTTCGCTGGCCTGGGAGCGCCTTGGGATCCCCCAGTCAGAGCTGGTTGATGTCGCCAGGGAAAAGAAAGTTTGGGGCTCTCTGCTGGAACTGCTACCCCCGCGACCCGACCACGGATAAGCGGAAGAAGATGGATTTCCTGGTTTAACTATATGTTTTTACAAGATAAAGGATTTTAGTCATTGTCCCCGGAACTTCAGTTATCCAAGAAACAGATGGAGCATTCGTTAGCCTTTAGCTCTCTGCTCCATTTGTGTTCACTAAGGAAACACTGGTTTTGAAAGTGAAACTGCTGAGGAGGACACCTCTGTGGATAAATCGGCTCCTAAAAAATAATATGCTGATAAATTAGAAATGAAGTAATCCTAATCAGAAAGGCTTACTGAAATGGCAACAATTCCAGGTGCCGCAATGCTTGGTTTCTCCCAATGCATCACAATAGGTGCTTGTGTGGCAGGAATGAGTTCCAAAATCCCTGAAATGAGTTAGCATTTTACCACTTCTGGTTCCCTTTTCTCAACGTCCACCATTTTTTGAGTGATTTTTTTGGTTCAAAACCTTAAATAAGATGTGCAGTTAAAACAAGCAATTGGATAATTTACCGGAAAGATCAGCCAGGGAGACTGGATGAAGTCAGGGTTGCCAACTTTGGGTAGCTGGCTGGAGTGAGATTTTGATATCATGGGTTTAATTACACATATGCGCACTAAATGACTGCTATCGTGTCAGTAGCAGGACATTATTATATATAGGATAGGCCTATATATACAATATATGCAAATACACAATATTGGACAGACTTTAAAGGGCACAAAGTTCCATTCACTAATGAAAGTCAAACACATGTTTCCACTGTTTTATTGTGTGCATAGGCCTGTCGCGATAAACAATTAAATGAGTTATCGTACGATAAATAAAAATGAACTCGATACATTTACATGAGGATGTACTTGAATTATTATTATATATTATTACGTCAGTGGTCTAAAATGGTCATACAACGGTGCCGACAATATTATCATTTATCGCAATAATTTCCGGGAAAATGTATCCCACACAATTAATTATCGTGAGAGGCCTATACATGAAACACACACACGCAAACAAATCTACAGACTTACTCCAAACTGCCAAATATATTAATTAACGCACTCTCACTCTCATATACTCTTTGGCCTAGTAGAACAATAAGCAGCAGACTTTTACTTTTTATCATTTCTACTGGATCTTAGATCTGCGCATGCGCAATACGGGTAGGGGATTGACCAACCGGCTCCCACTGCTCTGCTGTCTGTTAACGTTGTTAACAGTGGTGGGGGCGGGGAGGGAGCGGATCGACAGCTTCAGCAGCTGTCAACTCAACATTGTAAATAACCAACAAAAACGTTCGCTGATTCATCTTGTTTTTGGCGTGAGAATAGTTTGGGCAGCGTGAGATTGAGAGTGAAAGCGCCAGATGTTTGAGAGTTGGCAACCCTGATGAAGTAGCAGACTCAAAACAGCATTTAGCTAAGTACAGTTACAGCTAGCTACAATTTGGCAGTGTATGCAATCTAGCAAACATTAGCCAGCTAAAACCCAACCCCAAAATGTATTAATATAAGGTTATACAAAGTATCACTGCTACACAGGGGCGGACTGGCCATCTGTAGAATCTGGAGAACCACAGAACGGCCGGTCGTCAAGAGCCGTTGGCGGCCGGCACTTAAAAAAAAAAAAAGGTTTAACGTCATCATTTAAATTGCGCTGACGGCCGACAGAGGGCGACAGCGGCCGATAATGCGGTTGTGTGGTTCTTATGTCAAATAATCACACACGAAGAAGAAAAAATACCGGCCACATGAAGAGAAGGGATTAGACGCCGCCGCAGACAGGGAGAATGAAAAAACATGGTTAAAAAAATAAAAATCAAAGAAAACGAAAAGAAAAAGGTGGGCCGAGAAGGCAAGAGAAAAAAAGTCACTCGCAGGTGGAGCATATAAATGTCGCAAATTGACAGACCTTTTTGGCAGCAGCGCAGCTACAAGCTCTATCATCATCAGCAGCTTAAAACAAGTGCAAGATGATGAAGAGAATGATGTGGGCACGAGTTCAGATATACAGCCAGCATTCATGATGAGGGACAGAGTTGAGCTGCTGGAAGAACCAGCTCAACCGGCACACGTGCAGGGCAAGAGCAAGAGGTGGGTGAGAATTATCCCTTGAACTCAGTGTCGTTTTCTCCTGGAGGCCAAGGGAAGCCAGTCTTCCCCTGTTTTTTTGCATTGTAGTTATAATATTAATAAATAAATGAAAACACTTCGTTTAGTTTCGGTAATTATTCTGTCGGCCCGTCTCTCCCCCATTCTCATTGAGTATTTTACAAAGAGTGAAACAGCGCCCCTCTAGATGTTATGGTGAAACAGTAGATTGCACTCTCTGTTGCGAGAGGAGGCCAGCCGAAATTGGCTTCCGTTGGTGAAAAAAAATTGAGGGATTGACCAATCAGATGAGGCTCACGTCATGCCTCACAATCCAATCAAATCGCATCAACTTCAGTTCGTACTGTAACTGTCATCACTGCCCTTAAAAAGTAGCAAGCAACTGAAGCAAGTGCAATTATGGAGGGTGGAGATTTGGAGTATTTCATCAAAAAGAATTGTACTAAACTTCCGCTACAGCAGCAACTAAAAATGAAATCTGATGACAGGCCAATGATCAAACTGGAGCTGTGTACAGAGAGGAAAAAAGGAGTGAATCAGAAACTTTAAATAATAAACAGCGGATTTCTAACATTTGACATTTCATGTGGCCGGACTGGGTCAGTTTCCAGGGCTGAATTTTAGTCCCAGTCCGCCCCTGCTGCTACAGTAGCTTGGAAACTAGTAATACAGGGAATTAATTTGATACATTAATTTCTAGTTTGTCAGACCACAAATATGACAAGGGCTAGCTAGCGGCTTGCGGCTAGCTGAAGAGAGGCAAAGCACAGGAACACTAGGTACGTTCCATCTTTTGGATTTTGACAAGAAAAATAGGCCTGAGTCATTACATAGATATCTAACCCAGTCTCACAGCATTTCGTGTTATAGTCACAAAATAAATGTAATCTATTGATTGTTTGCCGTCTGTGAGGAAAATAAATGGGGCTCAGAGCCTCAGAATACTGAAATCTGTATTTTTTTAAATCTCTTTTTCCTTCTAATTTGTTATTATCTACATTGCTTTTAAACTCGTTCTGTGTGACTCGAAAAAAATGAGGAAATCGTGTTGGTGAACACGAATCAATAGATTCATTTCGTGACTATAACACGAAATGCTGTGAGACTGTGTTGAGATATCAGTTCACAGACTGTTAGGCAAACGAGAAGGTGAAAGTTACCTTAATTCACCCATTGGCAATACAAAAATATATTAATACATGTAAAACATTACCCATTGAACATTTAAAGGGGACCTATCATGCAAAATGCACTTTTGTACGTCTCTTATACATGAATGTGTGTCAGGGAACTCACCAAGTGTCAGAAAACACAACCCTCTCTCTTTTCCTCCATACCCAAATCTCTAAAAACGGGGCTGCAACGGAGCTGATTATTATTTGAATTTTTCTGACGTCAGAAAAGGGGTGCTCCGCCTTTATGGGTAACTCTCCACCTATCAGGGGAATGAGAGACCGCTGGAGGTGCTGTAGTACATATGCCAGGCCTGTAAGTGGCGCTGTAGTCTGCCACAAAAGCAGAATCAGCCCTTGCAAAAACAGGGCTGGAAAAGAGCAAATAGAGCGAAATGAGGTATGGCTAAAACGCATGATCTGTTTGGTATTTTGGACAAAAAAACTTCACAGACATGTTTTATATAGGTATGGCCCTACAATATATGTTTCAAATATAGCATGATAGGTCCACTTTAAGTTACCGATCTGAATAATTCTTCCATCACCGTGAACATGTCATTTTGTCAGCCTGCAAGTAAAAGAAAAGCAGGAGGAGAAGGAACAAAGATGGTGACATATGCAGTGCAGACAGCATCTCATTAATCTGCTTCACGGCTTTCATTGTTATCACATAAACTCTGATTCACTGCAAGGTGCAACATGACTGATGACGTCTTCACATGTACAGAGGTGCAAGAGTTACTATGATCTCCATAGTGGTGGAAGGTAAGTATATATACTCAAGAACCATAATTAATTACAACTTTGAAATAATTGCACTTGTACTGGTTTTTTCCGCTGTGCACTTTTAGATGACTACTTTTTGCAGACAGTTTTAATTACATTGCAGATCCAGATGAATAATGCAGAATATAAATTGAGTGATACATTTTGATATATAATTCAAAATTAAGTCATGTTATTGACAATGCATTTAAAAATTAAATATGAACACTTCAATAAATAAATAATAGATTAAAAACTAAAAAATATATTTTTGGATATATTGATCAATATTAGTATAAGTATAAGTATTTTCTTTAATAATAATTGAAGTACTGTATATGATATGTATCTATCTACAGACTATTATGTTGAACATAATATACATATTAAACTAATGTGATATTTATTATTATTTAATAAAAAAAATTAATGTACATACATACATTTAAATAAATGTAATTTGCTTGTAATGTGATCAATGCTTGATTTGTTGTAATTACCTGACTCTATTACCAGTTGTAAAAAGGTTTGATTGTGACAACCATTGAGGAATTGTTTGTAAACTTTTGCATTGCAACACAATAAAGATAACTCAGATGTGAACTTTAAAAAGACAATTTTACCAGTTTAACCAGATTAACACTGACACAGCCAGTGTCAATGACACACATTTCTGGTCACCATCAATCCAGCGGTGGATGTGTTCTATAACAGATAGATTTCCAATACCATCATGCCCCAGTTATTGATTAGAAAAATGTTTACCATGTGACTACTCTGAAAGTAAAGATTGCTGTGAAGCTCCCATATATATTATAATGACCGGCAGATTAATGATATGTTTAAATGTCAGTCTGAGTCGAATAAAGCTTATTTAAGTGACAGCTAACGTTCATTGGTTTGCTTACAAGATAATGGTGAAAAAGAGCAACAACAATTAGCTTTGGGAGAGCGTGGAACAGGATCAATGAGCTCACAAACCTCCAGTTATTAGGGAAACAGATTGCTGACTGACCAGATTTCAGTCTCGGAGGAGGAGAGAGTGAAATTAGGCTGGATCATTAGGAAAAGCAGGCTGTATCCCCAAAGGGGAAGAGCAGCGAGCTCCGTGCATGCAGCTATTCGCACCATCCCTCCGTCTCTATCTCTTTAAGAGCTGAGAGAAGGAGTGTGTGTTCAGTGTGTGGGGGAGGGGTATTGGCTGGGGTGGAACAGTCCTGTAATGAGCAGATTTTAGAGAGAGCGAGAGAGAGTGAGGGTGAAAAAACAAGAGGACAGATGACTTGGTGGAATTGGGATACAACAACAATCCAGGTTATGGGCGATCGCTGAAATGGAGAGGACAAAGGGAAAGGGAGAGGAATAATTTATTTTGTTCTGCTGCACATCCTCATCTCCAGGGGAGGCTCATCTTGAGACCACAGTAGAGCAGAGGGGAGGAAGAGGAGATATTCACTCTCCGTTATGTCTGTGTGTGTGCGAGGCTGAGGCTGTGTGTGGTTATGTATGTGTGTCTCTGAGCCTTGTTTCCAGGCCATGCTATAAAGCTCCTACTTCTCAGATTATTTTTTTGAATGGCGTACCAGTGCAGCAGCATCCCTGTCCTGTCTCCCTCTCTGTGAGCTGGTGCAGCGGGGCTCGTGTGGATGCTGTAATGTCTGATTGAGCTGAGCCCGGTCACTGCTGCTGTCACCACCGCTCTGTGGGCCTCTGGGACTGCTGGAAAAGCCTAGGCCTCGCTTGTCTGGAGCACCCCGCTGCACCGGCTGAGGCGACGGGGCGGCGAGCTTCCCGGCTGCAAGGCTGTGTGTAGCAGGAAGGTGGAGGAGGAAGTGGAGGAGGAGGATGAGAAGCACTCTGAGCCTGCATGCCCATGGGAAGCAGCATGCACAGCAGCTGCGTTCGTCACTCCAGACCCGTCGCTGAGGCTTAGACTGCTTCTCCATCGTAAGGCGATGCTCTTCGGGGCAACGTCCTGCTGCTTTTAAAGCGACGAGCCGGTGTTTTACATCCTAAACTTACAGGAGAGGGAGAGCCGAGGCCCTCCATGCTACCAGATTCAAGCGAGGCCTCCTCCCTCTTTGCTCCTTCTGAGTAAACCAGGCCCTTGTTTTTTATTTTTCTTGACGTTCTAAGGATTTGCCTAAACCTGTTTCATGCATGTCCACTGGAGGCAGGTTTGACTTTGATGACGGGGGGTCGTACTGCGGGGGGTGGGAGCAGGGTAAGGCCCATGGACGAGGGGTCTGCACGGGGCCCCAGGGTCAGGGCGAGTATGCGGGCGCCTGGAGCCATGGCTTCGAGGTCCTGGGTGTGTACACGTGGCCCAGCGGGAACAACTACCAAGGCACCTGGGCGCAGGGCAAGCGGCATGGCATCGGAGTGGAGAGCAAGGGCCGCTGGGAGTACAGAGGGGAGTGGACGCAGGGGTTCAAGGGTCGCTACGGGCAGCTGGAGAGCACGGCGAGTGGGGCCCGGTACGAGGGGACATGGAGCAACGGGTTGCAGGATGGATACGGCACAGAAACATACTCTGATGGAGGTAAGGCTGCTAAAACTAATTTCCTGCTCACATGTAAAAAAGAAATGGTTCAGAGTTCATATAGACCTGTGACTTTTCTGGATAAAACACCTGTACTCTTGGACTGATTTCCATGCTGGAAGTGGAGCGACTAGCTTACTTAGCCTGCTGCTAAATTCCACTGTAACACAACTCCAATATAGGCTACATAAATAACATGTAGGTCACATCCACATGCATGCATGCATGGATTACTGAGCAGGCCTACAGAGCCCAGGCTCGAGGGTTCAGCGGACCCATATAATGTATGGTGTGCTGTAGTATGTAGTTTAACATCAGAGTGACAGTGTGGATCTGCTGTGGCAGGAAGCTAGAAACAGGAGTCAGACAGACTCTTAATTAGCATAGACAACATATTCAGTATAAAGTTCAGATTTTTCAATCAAAAGCACCTGAAAGTTCATCTACGTCTCCAGAATGAAAGAAATTACTACATGCAAAATGACTATAAAGAGATAGAAAAAAGTCAAAGATATTTACGAGCCAAAAGATACACAAAAGGAATACAAATATATGCACACAAGAACTACCAAGACACACAAAACAACTACTGGAAGACACCAAAGAACTACAATGAGACACAATTCAAGTAGATAAGATGTGACTCCAATTAAGGAGACTAAACAGAAAAACAACAAAGCAAGATGACTTTGAATAGTCATCTTGTAATAGTAAAAATAGATCAAAACAACTACTTAGAGATAGAAAAGAAGACATGACTATAAAGACACACATAACGACTATAGAAGATGCAAAATAAAAACTTAAAACCCAAGCACATCTCTTTTAGTCTAGGTGTTGCACCCTAGCTTATGAGGGTTTTGGGACCTTCTTCATGGGCTCTAGCCTCATAATCTGGCCATGACCACATGAAAACATGAGGAGGTCTGTGGGACGGACCAGCCTTCATAATCATTTGATTCTTTTTTTTATAGATGTTAAAAAAAGATGTGGATTTCTAATATTAGAAATCTCAGCATTTGCTATGTTTAGTGTTTAGAGACGCACAGATGCTTAAAAACACACCTTCACCCCTCTGCATCACACCCTGTCGCCATGGTAACTCGGAGACAGCAGGTCAGCGTGTCACTAGAGACCAGCTCGAGGCTCCTCTGCTCTCTGATTGGCTCTCAGCCACTGTCAGTACACTTAGTAAAACTAGGCCGCACGGCCCGCCTCCGAGATTCGCTGAAGGACCCGGATAATGAAAGCCAGGTCAATAAGTGATGCAGGTGGAATAAAAACACGGTGTGGGTGTACTGCACTGAAGGTGGAGGTGTTGTTTAGCGAGAGGTGGAGGATTCAAGCAAGTGCTACTGTTTAAGTAAGATATTAAAATATGAAACAAAGAGGCTGAGTATTAAAAAAGAAGACTGCGTCACGCGACATCTCTGCTTCCCTCTTCCGCTCACGTGGAATACCGCCGACAGATGAATGTAGCACGCACCAGCTGACACATTTTCCACAACCCAATAAATGTGCAGGTCGCTGTTTCCACACGCACAATCACTTTAAGTCCTCTTTACTCAGCGAGCCCTTATTAAAAAATGATAATGAAACCATAAAATAGAACACATGCAGACACAGACAATCCAGGGCTGGCTTCAGCACCGCGGACAGCTCCTGGTCTAAACAGCATTACAAATACTTTATACACTTTAAAAAGGAATGTCGTTAAATGAGAAAATGTGAATTACTCAAATGATTGTTTACAAGTACTAACTCACAGTATTCACACAGTGGATAGATAAACAGTAGATATTCCCTATGTGTTAACATACTACATCTATACAGCTGACATAGGCCTACCAATGTTAGCATATTGTTTCTACTTTTCATTTTATACTTCTACTAAACTGCATTTCAGAGGGATATATTACCATTTATACTAAACATTTGATAACTTTAGTGAGTTTGCAGAGTCAAACATATAACTATAGAAAATAATAACCCAGCAGTATATCAAGTCATTAAAAGGAGAATTGTATTAGCTGCAACACTGTGATGAAAACAGTAATGCTTTGTTTTCTCTGGTCTTTTTGTGGCTGCTTAACCGATATCCACAGTTTCTCTTCATCATGTGCAGCTAAGCGGCTCCTCTATTTCCTTTATTGCATGGCATTGTGGGAGATTATAGTCTAGCATATACAAACAAGAAACGTTGTATTTATTTGGCATACTGACTGTTTGGACTTTACTTAAATTAAACAAAACTAATATTTAGTATCAAGTTAGGACACAGCATACGGGATGCGACCCTAATTCCTGACTTCAGGATAAACTGGACGAATATATAATAATAAAATGAAGGCATCAATTAATTAACATTTGACACTGCTTTATAAGTACCTTAATCTCTTAGTTGATATTGTTTCTATATGTGGAAATACCAACAAACAACATAAATAACACAAGCAGCTGGGCTTTAGCCTCGCACACTGGAAAACTGCCAACATTAACTTCACTCAAAAACGGATGGATTTTTGTGTGTGCTATTGATGGATACTATTTTCCCAGAATGCAATGCACAAAGGAAAGAAATGTGTATGGCGTTAAAACATAGTAACAGAAAGCTTATGAAGTTTGATTATAACAACTGCAGTATGTTTTTTAAATACTTACAATACTTATTGTTTATTATTATACATGTTCAAAAACTGTGATAGTCGACAAATTATTTTTATTTTCCCAAAAATATAGAGAACAGAATGGTTCATCGTAATCTTTTATATCTCTAATTATTTCAGCACCATGAACAGCTCCAGTCCCCGCCACAAACCACACAGTATCTGATATGAAAATCACTGAGACACACTAAAACATTTGTTCTTTTTTTTTTAAATCATAGTTTAAGTTTGAGCTGAAACAAGTGGTAAATTAACAACTAAGTCAATCTAAAAATGTATCTGCAACTATGATAATCAATGAATCGTTAAAGTAACTTTTCAAACAAATCCAATAAAGTGTTTCTCAAAGCTGGGAATCTTTTGCTAGTCCTGTTTTATATCTCTGTACACTGAATATGTTTGAATATAGGAAACTAAGCATTTCATTGATTCATTGAGAACATAATCGTTAGACACAGCCCTAGATTCAGTCTGTGCACGATTTCCTGAGGCTCAGCACAGGTTGGATAAAGACAGTGTAGACAGCTGTTCAAATACCTTTCATGGCATAAAACTCTCGTAGCTTTGTCAGCAGGGGCTGCTGCTGTCGGGCGCTCCTGTAAATGAAACTGACGTGTTGAACAGGAGACAGTAGAGTGTCCTGCCCAGTAATATGAACATGTGGATCCTCTTGACCTCTGACCCTCTCAGGGACTTGAGGAGAGGATGGTGTAATTGTGTTCTTTCCCCACAGCAGACCTGATCTTTGTTTGACTTTATCTGGGTACCTTCGTCCAGGAGGTCTGGGTGTCATTGGCAGTTTATGAGATGTTTATAATTGTGTTTATGTTTATTTGTGAGGAGATTGGAGAAGGACATTATTTAGAAATGTGTGTAGATCAAAAGGTGTTATTGTATATTTTGATCATTTTCAGAAGTTTGGAAGAAATTCACAAGGAAGATTTCATCCCAACTCTCTACTCTTGTGTTGTGCAGAATTCTTCCACCATTCACACATCACACACACAGTCATCCCTTTTCCCTGTTGTAGTATGTTGGTTAGTCTCTGCAATCTGCCAAATCTTAAGAAGCTCAGGGACAAAGATTTCCGATTCACTGGGTAAAAATTGGCACTGGCATTTCCAGTTTTTTCAAAAGTGCGTACGTGCTTTCCTGCAGTGTAGGAAATGCTATATCTCTGGTGTTTTTCTGGGTGTTTTGGAAGCTTAAAGGTGGGGTAGGTAATTTTGGAGAAACCAGCTCGAGTGCGCTAGCATTTGAAAATACACAGCCGGAAAAATCTGCCACTTCCTTACAGAGCCCCTCCTCCAACACACGAACGCGCACATGACCAATGAGGGCACAAGATAAGTTTGTGCACAGATGGAAGGCTGACAGGCAGGTAGGCCATCCAGTTACTTTAGCTGGGCCGGCTAAAATGATTGGTCGTGCTTTTTACAGCGCCACGGCTTCCACAGATGACGTTTTTTTATGGATTTTTTGTCAAAGCACTTTAGATATTCATTGCTATCGGATGTTAAGAGCATTCCATGGAATATAACAAAAAGTGTTTCTCGAGCCGGTTTCTCAAACTTACCCCACCTTTAAATGTGGTGCTCACATGTCTCAGTTTGTCAGTGAAATATTTCAAAGGTTTTATCCCTGGTGCCGGTAGCAACAACATAAACCTTCAAACAAATGAAGGATAAACGCAAAATAATTATAACTTGTCAAAATGCTTCTTCTTTACACTGGAATACTATACGTGGCATAGCAAATACTCATCTATAACACGTTGGAAAGTCCACATCAGGGGAGTTGCCCATTTCTGTCTGACTTTAGTTCTCCTTCGCCAAGCTAGCAGCAAGTTGGTCTGTCTTTCGGTCCACAACTTTGGTTCAGACTGAACAATCTCTACAACTACCAAATGTATTTCCATGAATGGGTGTAAAAACAATAGCCAGAGAAAGAATGCTGCTGACATGACTGCTGGTGATCTACTCATTCAGTTTAACACCTTTGCATTTAGTGAAATGTCTTTACAACAGTTGGATGGATTATCATTACATTTTGTACAGACATTCAGGAGCAAGGTTTGTTTTGCAGGTATTTAATTGTAAATATATATATATTGTAAATATTGAACCAATGTATGTTTTTAACTGACAATTGCACAAGATGTTATCCCCAGGGGAACACGAATGCCTGAACCACATTTCATTGCAATACATGTTGACACGTCTCGCTGGAAATTACAAATGTCAACCTCATGGTGGTGTAATAATGGAGAATCACTGAAGTAAGAATGATTAATCCTCTGGCTACTATGAATATCCATACAAGTTTCAGTCCATCAAATAGCTGTCAAATTAAAGAGTTTTGTGCTAATATTTGATGGGTTACAGATCAGATATATAATAGTTACCCTGTTTCAAACTTCGGTTTGACATTACCTTCACTCCTTCTGATTTCCATGGGGTGTCAATCGTTAGAGACCAACGTATGCTCCTGAATCGAATGGCTTGTTTAGTAAACATTCATGCAAATCACTACCAACTGGTTTTGCCAAGGTTTAATGATTGGGGTTGCCTGGGTTGAGGGCTGTGTTCATTGGCTCAAACGCTTGTTAACGAGCAACTCAACTCAATGGTAACCCTAACCCTTCTGGGAAACATGGATTTGAGTTTCTTGCCAATAGTTGTGGAGAAATGTCAGTTTGGACCAAAGTGTAGATCAAAACTGACTGTCACTGTGTCTGCTTGTATTTCAGGAACCTACCAAGGCCAGTGGCTGGCCGGGATGCGTCATGGCTATGGCGTGCGGCAGAGTGTGCCGTACGGCATGGCGGCTGTCATCCTTTTCCCTCTGCGAACATCCATAAACTCCCTCCGCTCCGAGCACAGCCATGGCCCCTCCGGCTGTGCTGGAGGACGGCAATGCCACCACGCCAACAGATGGGGTGGTGGCCGGCCTGGCAGGGAGCCCCGTGGGCCGAGGGGGGTTTGCTCTGATGGCTCCGAGTGAAGCTGAGCGCCAGAGGAAGAGGAAAGGCCGCTTCCGTCAGTCCATCCTGAGTGGACTAAAGCTGCGACGCTCAGAGTCCAAAAGCTCGCTGGCAAGTCAGCTCAGCAAACAGAGCTCCTTCTGCAGCGAGGGTGGCATGAGCACCGTCAGCTCTGCTGCATCGGACATCCACTCCAACGCCAGTGAGAGTGAACAAGGAGCCCCTGTGGACGCCACTGTCACTGAAATGTATGCTGGCGAGTGGCGGAGCGACCAGAGGGCCGGCTGGGGCGTGAGCCGGCGCTCAGACGGCCTGCATTATGAGGGGGAATGGGCGGGAAACAAGAGGCATGGGTACGGATGCACCACCTTCCCGGATGGCACCAAAGAGGAAGGGAAGTATAAGCAGAACACGTTGGTGAGCGGAAAACGCAAGAACCTGATCCCACTGAGGGCCAGTAAGATCAGAGAGAAGGTGGACCGGGCTGTGGAGGCTGCGGAGAAGGCTGCGGACATCTCGAAGCAGAAAGCAGAGATCGCCATGTCAAGGTAACGTGCTCACCTTTTGGCAGTGGTGGAAGAAGTATTCAGAGGCTTTGCTTAGGTGAAAGTAGCTAACACTGTGAAAAGCCCTGTAATCAAGATAAAAGTATGTGAAATGTCCATAAATCATGACATGGTTACTCAAGATTATCCACAGACCTTGATGTGAGCAGTTTCATGTAGAAACAATTTACTTTTTCATGTATCAAAGCTTAAATAGAAGTCCACATTTACTTTTTTTACTACTTTGTTTAATAAAACTTCTAACAACAAGGTGTTCATATTATCTTGAGTATATTGCTGTTAATTTTTTTTCAAATGTCTTTTACAGCACCACCTTGTATTTTACAACCCTTCTGAGCATAACAAAATAAAATCAGGTCAAATGTTAATTTGAAAACTAACACTTTTAAATTTGATTTTGTGGAGTTCAATATTTGCCTCTGAGATCTAGTAAAATAGGCAAGGCAAGTTTATTTATATAGCACTTTTCAACACAAGGCAATTCAAAGTGCTTTACAAAAAATGAGGCAAATAGAGGAATAAAGTTGCATAAATTGTGAAAACTGATACTATTCAAATACCTTAAAGTTGTACAGAACATGAATCAAATATACTTTAGATTCCACCTCTGTTTTCAGCAACACATGTGGGAGATGGGCACCAAATATGGATTTGTTTCTGTACCAAAATGATAAACAAATGTAAACAGAATATGTAAAAACAGATTAAGAGGATGTGACTTAAAAAATAGTCAGGTGCTTATTTAAAGCAGAGAGAATATTTGGCATAAACAAGTCTAAAAAAAGAAACTCAGAGTGGATAATAAGCATTATAGCTGCAGCCTGTTTGACGGCAGTGTTTCTACCTGTGTGTTCAGGATGAGCCACGCTCGTGGGAAGGCAGAGGCGGCGGAAGGAGTGGCGCAGAAGGCCATGGAGGAGTGTCGACTGGCCCGGATCGCTGCCAAAGAGCTCTCTCCCTCTTTTCACATCTATGGGAACGGTGAGTGGACCACACAGAAGAGTGTCCAGTTTGAAGCTAATGTGCGCTTTCTCACATGCTGCTCTATTTCATTTAGGTGTCTGAAGTGCAGAATGACATGTAACATTTTATCAGACAAATTGATATGTATTATTTATTTATTTATTTATATATATATATATATTATTTTATATTACCACTAGTTCTTATGTAAAATATATAATAATAATAATAATAATAATAATAATAATAATATTATGTTTTATTATGTTTGTGCATCTTAGATTTTTTGATACATTGTATTCAAAATTATACAGTATTTGTTTTTCTTTTGGAGTTTCTCGCATCCTTTAAGTTGTATTGCCAGATTTCTGCCCACTTTTTATGTGGCTCCGAGAGACCAGGATTGTAACAATTAGTCATAAGTCGTGGCTAAATAGTTTTTTTTAAAAATAGAATAAGACTCATTATCTTCATTTAAAACCTAGATAATAGCGTGTATAAGTAATGCCTGAATTATTTTTTTTAAATTATCGTATATGTGGATTTACTGTAGGCTCAGTGTGTACTTACATAGGTTGATCTCATAATAGACTACAGAGGATTAAAGCCTTTGAGAATTCAACTAAATCAAGTGTTTTCACTTAGTTAATCCCCTCTAAGCCAACAGTGACTGCCAGCACCAGATCCAGTTTGTATGCAGCTTTTCTCTCTTTTTGCTACCCTGCATGCTAATAACACTCACAAACACCAGCACAACACACTCACACCATACACACTGATGGACTTGGCGTGGATTGGTGCCAAATCACTTCACTGGTGTTATTCTCCAACTGTTTTCGCAGGGCTCGAATGTCAGAGGCCCAAGCACCAGGATGCCAAGGACAAAGACCATGAGGTGATCTCCACGGGAACAGACAGTCCGGAGCTGTGCACGCCGGACACCACGCCACCTGTAATAACACCTGATCTCAGCCCCGTGCTGAGCGTGCCCACCTCGCCCCCCCACAGCCCTGGCAAACACGCCCATCGCCCCAGAAATGCTTGCTTTATGCGCCAGAGCGCCGTGGACGATCAGGGCGGGGCTGAGATCCAGGTGCTGGTGGAGGGGCGGGGCATGGATCTGCCAAGGGGCGGGGCTAACAATTGGACTGATGACATGTATCCAGATCGTGGAGGCAGCAGCCGCTCCACCACACCCTCCCTCCTGGAGGAGCAGGAGGGCCAAATCAACGGCCATGAGCAAGCCCCAATGTCCAACCACAAACCACGGGAGAAATCCAATCACAAGTCTCGGGAGCATGCCTCCTCCTACAGAGCGTGGGAGCACTCCAACCAAAAGCCCTCCAAGCAAGCCTCTTCCAATCACAAGTCGAGGGAGTACTCGTCGTCCAATCATAAAACATGGGATCATTCTTCCACCAATCACAAGGCCTGCGAGCATGCCTCTTCCAACTACAAGCCGCAGGTGCACATTTTATCCAATCACAAGGCCTTGGAACATAACATTTCCAATCACAAGACTTCTGAGCATGCTTCTTCCAATCACAAGTCCCAAGATTATATCTCCTCAAATCACAATGCAAAGGACCACGTCTCTTCTAGTTACAACCCTCGAGAGCATGTCTACTCCAACCACCATCCAAAGCAGCACAACCCTTCCAACCACAAGCTTAGCGAGCATGCTGTAATCGACCAAAGGCTAGATGGCCTCACCGGGGGCTGGACTGCTGAAAGCACTCTTAGGTGGAGCCCGGCCCACTCGCGCCTTACAGAACAAGACGAGGAGAGGATCAATGACTATACGGTTGACATGAGGCTCCAGTGCCCGGACTCGCAGAAGTCTCGGGGGCTGGGAGCAGAGTCCCCGGCCTCAAAACACAACAGGTTGCGTTCCCGGGGCCTTCGGCCGGTCAGAGAGGGATCCATGGACTCTGTACAGATGCTGGACAACCTGAATGTGGGGGCAGAGCTGGAGGAGTGGCCGCTGCACAGGGACCTCACCCTCTCCCCACCCCTCAAGTCTCAGCCCATCACTCTGGAGCAGGAAGGAGAGCACCTCACCCTCAAATCAAACTCAGTGAGTCATCACAATCAAAGTTTAGCTTTGAATCATTATTAATAAATAAACAAATAACTCGACAAATGCTGATGGAGCAAATAATTATGTATTTCATAAATATATAACTTTTCCTTTAGAACAATTACATTTTTGTGCATTCATAAAAAAAAAGTGAGTAATGCAACAGTCAGTACTTAATAACATCCAGGCACCATTTGTTCTATTCTTGCTAAGAATAGACAATATAAATTGTGACATTTCTTTATTCAGTATTAGTTATGCTTATAGCCACAATGTGTATGATTTGAACTCATCGACTTTGACGTAATATTTTTTGTTCCACACAAACATGTTGAGTTTGTTAGAATCAAGAGAGACTTCTTGTCCATAGCAATGGTGGCTTAAGCTCATGGGCATAGGTCGAATTTCGAGCTGTTTTTCCAAAGCCCCCATGAAGTGCGGCGGTTTTTTAACCATTTAATTTAAACGGCGGTTTTGTTTGCAAAAACTGTCCTTTTCTGTTTTTTTTAATTCATGCAACTAAACTCTTTCTTCTTTTCTCCCCTCTTGTCTTTTAGGGCTCCAGCTCTATTCTGGTGGTTATGGTCATTTTACTCAATATTGGAGTAGCCATTCTTTTCATTCACTTCTTTATTTAAGCTTATACAGGTATGATCTACTAAGACTTATTGATAACTACGGTATATTATATTATTACTTGCTGAGATGGACATGCTGCCTATTCGACTGGAGCCCGCAGCCCGAGTGACGGACACAGCAGAGCCTTTCTATTGTTGCTTCCGGTCTTTTCACCTCTGTTGAAGCCCGTTTCAGTTCCTCTGAAAGCACGTTCCTTTTCGAATGCTTATCTTGAGCTTGCAACCATAGAAAAAGAAAGTAAGAAAGTTTATTTAGAAAAAAGGAAGAGTGCAGCTTTAAACTAGCGTGGTGTATTGGGACACACATGCACGGATGTCCATCAGCTCCTGCTACATGGACTGGAGATGGCACAGGCAGTTTTGCCCATTTTTCCATGACTCTAGACAAGAATATAGCAACCCTTGTTTCCTAGGTTATCATGAGAAACATGCTAACCAAAAGCATGAAACACACATCATCCTAAACCCCACAGACAATTACCCATTTTGCCTTTAAACCCTTTCGGCCCCCATCCACCAGTCTCTACCCCTTATTCGCACTATGCGCTACATACAGAACTATGCTGCAAGAGTAGATCCATTTTAAAGGGCTCCGTCATTCTTCTTTTCCTTTTTCCACTACGAACTGCACACACAACCATTGCATGAGGCTGTGTGGGGTTTTAAAAGTGCATTTTATATCCCTTTAACATCACTGTTCTGTCCTCATTCGTATATCACGTATGGCGGCAGATTTGGAAAGTCAGCCGCCAACGCCACCTTGCGTCCAATCAAAAGTACAGAATCTGACCGAACCAGATTCATCAGCGACCAACACACTCCAAGACCCAAGAGTCTAAACTTCGAGGAACTTCCTGAATTTATTGTTAAGTGAAACATATTCGCACGCAAAAGAAAAACACAACACATACACATTAAACTGCTGACATACTGAGGAGGGTTCAGCCTTGACCCTTTGTACAGCCTTGAGACTGTTATGTTATAACCACTAAT
This sequence comes from Gymnodraco acuticeps, assembly GCF_902827175.1. Lineage (NCBI taxonomy): Eukaryota > Metazoa > Chordata > Actinopteri > Perciformes > Bathydraconidae > Gymnodraco > Gymnodraco acuticeps. Next base: position 1,082,629 of record NW_022991575.1, read on the forward strand.
TCTACTATATATGTGTATGTGTCATTATTATTCAAGTTTGTTACTTTTTTGCAGTTTGCAAGACAGAGAGAATGCTGAGTGCCTCGTATTTATTCATTTCCGTCTCAAATTAATTTGAAAAGAAAAACCCCGATCCGAGATAATTAAACACCCAGGCTAAGAGGAGACGAAGAACTTCGACATTAAAAAAAGGTGACCCCCACCAAACCCCCTTTCCTTCCCAACACACACTCACACTCACACACACACAAACACAAAACTTCCCTTTCACCCTGAAATGGCATGCACTGTTTTGTCTCTCTCCCAGTCCCCCTTTTCGGACCACTCAAAAGGGAAAATGGGGTTTCTACGGTGTCATTTCCAGACACTCTTTGGGCCGGATGAGATTTTTTTCAGCATGTTTGTTCAGCCTGCTCAATCTGGTGTCGGTTTGTGAGTTTCTCCCTCTCGTCTCTTTTAATCCAGCAACACAAGGCTACACGAGACATGGAGAGCAGTGTAAAATAAACGCTAGCTTTTAAACTCTCAGTGGATTACCGAAACGTCCCGAGTTTATGAATGATATAAAAAGAAACTCTCTGCTACTGTATGTTTTATACTTCGCACCCAGTGGCATCATCATGTTGTGACATCATTGCATGCCCGAGCATGCTCTTTCTTACTCTTTGGTTTATGAGGTTGTTTCGAAGTTAATGTGGAGAAAATAATGAAATGTTTGAAATTAACAAGTTTGGTGTGGTTTATTCCTGCTCTCTCAACTGCTCAATAAATTGCTTCAGTTTTATATAGGTGGGAAAGATCATAACAAGTGAAACCGACATTCTAGTCAATGTGGTTATTTTATATATAAACTGTTTTTCAATAGATTTCTCAGAAAGCGTATTGTGAAGCTGACCGTTGAGCGGCCCGACCAAGCAAGGAGGCAGAGGCAGAACGTCCAAAATACAAACCGGTGTGGGCATTTATTACTCACAAACATATGACACAGCCCTACTGTTCACGTGAGCACAGTCCCCAGCCACAAGGATATCACACACCTCTCAACAAAACAGGAAACACAGAGCCTAAATACCCACACTAATTAACCCAACAAGACACAGGTGAGGGGGGAGGAGACAACACAGGGCACCAGGTGAACACAATCAGGAGCAACAGACAAAACGGGTTTGGGGAACACCCCCAAACCAAACCACATGTGCAATGTTACAAGGCCCGAAGCCGTCAGTCCACAGTGACGAAGTTACCTTCGTCACACGTGTATATATAGCATCATATATAAATATAAAACATCACATGCACTGTGAGAGAGGATTTTATCCATGATAACAAATTACATTTCTAAAGGCAACATTCAGAAGATTTAGTGATGAATACCACTGTTATTCAAGGTTACTGCAGGTAAGGAAAGCACACATTTTATTGTTGTAGTATGTCCTTTTAAAGGAATAGTTCAACATGTATGTTATGCTGCATGGTTATACAAAGATGGGTGCGTACCCACTAGGTAAGTATATTAAATAACTATCTGGACAGCTAGTTTTCTGCAGTAAGAGAAACATATTGTTTGCTGTGATGACATTGAATGGTAAAGTCAACCCTATGGGCTTAGACAAACACTCTATTTATTACATGTATCATCTGCTACTGAAATATATCCAAAGACATGTAAGCATTATAGTTGTGATGAGTCCACTGAACTGAAATAAATCTGTTCACATTAATACTCGTACATTAATGTATATATTGTAATATATATTATAATAAAAGCTATGATTATTGAATTTGGAAACAACATTAAAGACACCAAGAATTATATACATACAATACCATACATCAAGTCAAAATAAACTAAAACCTGTATGTGTAGCTATAGCCAGGGAGTTTAACTTGAGCCCTGAAACATATGTAATCTCTGATGAATCAAGCATTACTAATCGTAACTATTTCAATTAATCTATATTGTATTATCAAAAAAAAATGTTTTATCTCCCTCGATAAACTTTTACAATGCCTTTTTATATGAACATACAAGCATTACTGATGTGACGGTTGTATATCAAAAATATATAAGATCAGCTAAATGTTCTTAACCTGTTAGGCCCCAAGCCTGTTTTTCAGGTGTCCCTTCTAAAAGGGTTAAATTAATAATCTTTTTCCTCAAAGCAATGATAAACCTGTGAGTTGGATGTAGAAAAGTCAGAATCAATATAGATGTTTTTTATTTTAAAGAAAATTCAGATTGAACATGGTAAAAAAACTGTAAATTATAGTGTCTGTCCAAAAAATATTTTGTACTTATTGTGAAAACTAACCTTGGATGATGGGTTAGTAGACTAAAAGCTTTAGGAATCCAAAGTACAACATATAATAAGTACCCTGTATCAAGATTGATGCAAAACAAGTGATATTTGACCTTTTAAAACAGATTTAGCAAAATAAAACTCTTTTGGGGCCATTTGGGTGGATTTTCCTTATCTCTGGCCCCCCTTCTTCGATTTTGACATGTGACATCTCTTCCTGACCGTTAGAGCCAATAGAATCGAATGGAAATCGTCCCGCACACACTCATGTTAAAAAAAGGGTAGCGTCAGAAATAGGGGAGAAATATCGCTGCTCTGATATCAAGCAACGGAAAAACTGTTTTATTGCTTATGGATTATCAGAACATTTCAAAGGGGACACAGTCACATTGGATTAACCTATGGATTAACTACACCATCGTTTTTATCGTTGTAATGCCATTGAAGACCAGTTTAGACCAGACAAAGACAAGGTAAACCATGTTAGCGTTGTGGGCTACCGAGCGCCACTTGTTTTGATGTACGTTTTTGTTGATAACGTCGCGAGTTTGTATCTTTCAGTGTTGAGGTGAGCATCGTTAGATTATGTGTCTCCTTGTGATCATTAACGATGTCTTGGATGTGCACCTAGGATAAGTAATAAGGAAGCTAGGAGTGATTATCGGTGCAGTAATAGGTTAGCATTTTTCGCTCAGGGGTGACTTGTGTTTTGTTTTGGTAAAAATAGTTTGTATCGTCAATTAGCTGAGATTATTTCCATTAATCTGGTATAACACATTAATAGGTTCTTAAATATTAAGATCCCCTGAGACACAGTGTCGTGAAACAAAAAACTAAAGTACCCGCCGGCGGGGACCTTGGGGCTTAACAGTATGGAAGGTTTTAATCTGAATGCAAAGGATTGGGTTATTAAAGCTGAAGAATTAATCAAAAAGTAAATAGTGTACCTCTCAAAATAAGTGGAGTAGAACTAGGGTAAAAGTCCCTCACAATTTCAGGCTTAATTATTGATTTACATCAAACTAAAGTAAAACGGCCCACCTTCATTTGCAAATTAAGTTGAAACCTAAAATGCAAGATTTCTGCGCCTATTTAACCATCAGTGTGTGAAGACTTTCATGGCTAAAACAAACGGCTGAATAAGAGCAATAGCTCTTGGAACTCCAATAATATGAGGTGTGTGAAAACCTTTTTTAAACCCAAGTAGCCTTAAAATAAAACAAATATTTAAAATGATGTTAAGTGTTAGCGGAAAGTTTGAAAATCAAGAACAAACACATTATGGCCTGTGAACAATATTATGTTATATTATAATTTAAGGCTATTATCATTGATTCATTCATGTGTACGCAGAAGAAAGTTTAACGCTGTCGCTGATGGAAGCATTTTTCTTTCGTGTTGGGTAGTTTCATTGATTTAATAAAATATATTTAAATAATGGCATGATGGCACAAGAAATACGAGGTTTTGTGAGTGCTCTCCTGTACTGAGATGACTGAATCAACTTAAAATAATACAATAAAAATGCTTTTTTTCCATTGTTATGGCAATGGGATATATCAAGTTGCAGTTTTATATGGACAATACCAGAGGTGGGAGAAGTACTCCGATCTTGTACTTGAGTAAAAGTAGTAGAATTTGGAAACAACATTAAAGACACCAAGAATTATATACATACAATACGATACATCAAGTCAAAAATAAACTAAACTAAAACCTGTATGTGTAGCTATAGCCAGGGAGTTTAACTTGAGCGCTGAAACAAATGAAATCTCTGATGAATCAAGCATTACTAATCGTAACTATTTAAATTCATTTATATTGCATTAGCAAAACTTTTTTTTCTATCTCCTTTGATGACCTTTTAAAATGCCATATGAACATATAAGGCACTTTTATTCAAGTAAAAGTACCCAAGTATTTGCATCACAATATACTTTAAGTACCAAAAGTAAAAGTTCTCATTCTGCAGATTAGTCCATTTCAGAATAATATGAGTTTTATAATGATTGGTCATTAAAGTGTTCTCAAAGCTGGTAAAGGTGCAGCTAGTTTGAATGACTTTGTATACTGCTGGGCAGCTTGTGAATTTACTCCAGGTGGAACTAAAGTCTGATTTAACACTTGATTATATTTCACATCATTCATCAAAATCTGTAAATTAACTAAAGTAAATAATTGTAGTGGAGTAAAGGTACACCACTTACTTCGGAATTATAGTGAAGTAGAAATACAAAGTAGCATAAAATGGAAATACTCAAGTAAAGTACAAGTATCTCAAAATTGTACTTAAGTACAGTACTTGAGTAACTTAGTTCTGTACAATACTTTAAAGACAATTTTCGCAGTAGAATTACATCAACTTTGGCTGTGAAGACTCATCCGCTTAAACAGTGTTAAAATAATAATTCAGGTATATTTTGGTGAGTGAAATACCATTATTTAAAATGCTACTTTACACTTTATCATAATTAGGATTACTATGACTGATTACTGGTGCAAGTGTTTTTTTAATAGGCCTACTGTTTGGTAGTTTAATTTTTCATTACATGTTAATATAATTAAAGTTCAACTTTTACAACAAGGTGTGTGTAGACTACCACAGCAAACACACCATAGATTTTGTAAGGAGAAGAATAGCTCTTGATGTTACTATAAGGGCTGATATTACGCATTCAATGTATTTAAGGCTATACTTACTACTGTTAAAGTTGTTTAAGTGATTGTTATGGAACAAGTATCTGAAAATCGGAGAGGACGACAGTTGTGATTTTACAGTGTTTACGTTGCTTGAAGAAGAGAAACACTCCCCCCTACAGTCAGATTGTAGAATTACATTTGCTAAAATCTTTTCGGCTCGTATTGTGTTTGTGTGGATGCCCTTGAAGCTAACTCAAAAAGCAGGAAATCTCCACCCAGGGCTGTTTTGGGGACTCCTGAGTGTACCTCCAGGATGGAGCGGCTGTAGAAGCAGCAGATCCGCGGCGACAGCTCACTGCGTGGCGGCTTCCGGTGTCCGTCCGTCTGCAGGAGGATGGCGTCCGGCTTCAACCGCATCCCCTCCACCGCCGGTCTTCCGAGTCCGAAATATACCGAAGGTTGTCGACTTCAGGCTAGAGACGGCAGTGAAAAGCATCGATAAGTGGGTCCAGTAAGGTATGTTTTTTATTTTAGATTGCAAATGTTGTTATTTGCAGATGTGCGAGGCTCCTCTAGAGGAGGTGAATTTCCCCCCGCAGCTCCGGGGAGGCCTAGTCTGATTTGGGGTCCGTTTACAGCGGAGCTTCGTATCGACCGGTTATTGTGGCCTTTCAGAAAGCGGCAATCGAAGCGACGGTAGCTCACAAGCCTCTTCGCTTCTGTCGCCTTTCCTTTTTGTGCTTTTGTTATTGTGTGATGCTGATATTGGGACGATAATACTGAGCAATGTTTTGTTTATTAATGTGTGAAATACCGGATAATAATCTCGGAGGAAGTCCAGTTAGCTGGAGCTAGCGGTTAGCTGTTAGCGTCGCTGCCGAAGCTGACAGGCTAACGTCGGGTAGCTACATCCTGGAACAGAAACAAAACCATTAAATAAACCGGCAGAAAAAGAAAACAATTCCCGAGATAATAAATATAGATATGATTAAGACATTTGTATTGCATAGCAAACGTTTTAAATACACATTACACTGAAAAAGGGGACTATTGCGTGCCTGATTGGTATTTCAGGAAATAGACCGAGCCCAATTCAGGTTAAACGTTATTCTCTATTATTTCCGTTTATAGAAAGTGCGTCAGCTCTCTACACGACACCATACGGTCTGTCTTACTGATACAAATGTGTACATATCACATAACGATATATTTCCTGAATAACTGGAGGATAAGTTGCAGGCCCCTCAAGCTAGCTTAGGTGGTTTGTTTCAATTGTATTCTACAAGACTTGATCAACCACTCACAATATTGTGAAACTGGCTAGAGGACCTCCTCTGGATGAAATGTAAACACACGTTATGAATGATCTATGTATAATATATCATTGTAATGTAAACTGGCAGCTTATCAGCCCTGTATTTCATACTCAGGCACAGAACTGATTGTATGTACTCATTGCAATAATTTTGAATGAAAATTCAACTTCGTAATTTGTCTGTATGTTTTTTTCCCCTTTAGGTATGAACACCTTAAACGACGTTTTTAAGGGCAGATATAGTACTCAGCCTCTCAGTGTGCTTGCTACCATTTATTAAAACACATCCACCCTCTTCAGTTCAGCACTGAAACACCCTTCATCTCCTGAGAGCTGCGAATTTGAAGGATGACGGAGGCGTGGCAGCAGCAACATGCAGTGGCTCCACCTTCGGTTGTGCACACACTCCCCCCGGGAACGGAAAACTCTCTGGGTTGCACAGTGTATGGAGTGGTCCTGCAGCAAGATGCCTCCATGCAACAACCCCAGCACGGCCAGCAGCTTACTGTTCAAGCCCAGCAGCCCTCCTTACAGGTAGGGGGCGAGAGAGGGCACAAGTGTGGAGCCTGTGGCCATGACATCTCTCACCTGGCCAACCCTCATGAGCACCAGTGCATGGTGAACCAAGACCGATCCTTCCAGTGTACCCAGTGTATGAAGATCTTTAGCCAGGCTACGGACTTGCTGGAGCATCAGTGTGTGCAGGTGGAGCAGAAGCCTTTTGTCTGCGGTGTGTGCAAGATGGGCTTCTCTCTGCTCACCTCGCTGGCCCAGCATCACAACTCGCACGGCAATGGAAACAACCCAATGAAGTGCTCCATCTGTGAGAAAACATACCGGCCAGGTTCTGGAAATAACTCACCAACCTCGTCAGCTGCCAACCCCCAGCAGCCCTCCACTGGTGAGACGTCCAGTGACGGTGCAGCAATCAGTGCCTCGTCTCCTCCTTCCTTTGAGGCCTCTGCACCAGACCGACCATACAAGTGCTCAGTGTGCCATAAGTCCTTCAGGCATTTGTCAGAGCTAACCCGCCACGAGAGAGTGCACACCGGTGAAAAGCCATATAAATGTGACACTTGTGATAAAAGTTTCAGCCAGTCTTCACATCTGGCGCACCACCAGCGGACACACAGCTCCGAGCGGCCGTACAAATGTGCCGTGTGCGAGAAGAGCTTTAAGCACCGCTCTCATCTCGTGCGGCACATGTACGCTCATTCAGGCGAGCACCTCTTCAAGTGTAATTTGTGTGAAATGCACTTTAAGGAGTCATCGGAGCTCCTGCACCATCAGTGCCAGCCGGAAGGGGAGAGACCTTTCCGCTGTGGTTCTTGTGGAAAGAGCTTCAAACGCCCATCTGATCTGCGGCAGCATGAACGCACGCACTCAGAGGAGCGACCTTTCCAGTGCGAGGAGTGCCAGATGAGCTTCAAACAGCAGTACGCTCTCGTACGCCACCGACGCACACACAAAAATCCAGCTGATCGCCCCTTCAAGTGTAACCTCTGTGACAAGGGGTTCCTCCAGCCATCCCACCTGCTTTACCACCAGCAGGTTCACGGCATGGAAAGTCTGTTCAAGTGTGCGTCCTGCCAGAAGTCTTTCAGCCAATCAGGAGAACTACTAAGGCACAAATGTGGCGGGGAGGTCGAGAAGCCCTACAAGTGCGAGGTGTGTGGCAAAGGTTACAAAAAGAATTCAACGCTGCAGCGCCACCAGAACTCTCACTGCACAGAGAAGCCGCTGAAATGCTCCCTGTGCGACAAGCGCTTTGTGTCTTCCTCCGAGTTTGTTCAGCACCGCTGCGACCCGACCCGCGAGAAGCCGCTGAAATGTCCCGACTGTGAAAAACGCTTCAGGTACTCTTCCGAGCTGCAGCGCCACCGCCGAGTTCACACAGGGGAGAAGCCTTTCAAATGCGCCAGCTGTGACAAGAGCTTCAAGCAACGCGAGCACCTGGCCAAGCACCAGAGCGTGCACTCGCGGGAGACACAGTTTAAGTGTGTGTGGTGCGGGGAGCGTTTTGTTGACCTCACAGCACTGCAGGAGCACACAGTCCAGCACACTGCTGAGGGGGAGAGTTTCCCTGAAGCACAATGCATCCCATGAACTGAACTGCTCTTCTGTCCTGGGGAGCAAACGTGACATTCACCCTCGAAGGAACTTATGCCAGCCTCCGCTCCCCCATTTGTAGTGTATAACAAAGAACCATTAATTAGTGTAATGTTTTTGTTGAGTCATGACTGAATTCATCCTCATTCTTTGTTGTTTATTCATCGTCAATAACCGTCTTATTTTGGAACACATGGGGAAAAAAACGAATGAAAAAGGTGTAACAATATGGTAAGATCTGGGTTTTGTTTTGTGCGGGACATTATTCTGTGGTTGCATGTGATCGTCTGTTTTGTAACTGTTAATTCTATTGTTGAGAATGATGGAAAGACCTTCCAGACAGTTGTCAGATGTGTGTGTGCTCTTGTCTAAGCTCCTCTGAGATCCATGTGCCTTTTTGTACCGATTCATTCTGTGTTTTTTTTCTTAACGTCACGTCCAGTTTTAGCCGATAATTCCCTTCCATCCGTATACAGCGGCTGGCTTGTGCAGCAGTATCTTTTCACATATTAGATCTTAGGTAGTATCATCTGTTTGTGCATGAATATTTATCACACTTTAATATCACTGTTGTATTATAGGTTTGGTTTATTTAGGAAAACATCCTATGAAGAAGAAAAAAAGTGGATTTGTGAAAATGTATAGCCCGTGTCCTATGAACTCTGTGTTGTTGCATCTTTGTATTAAAACAAGCGACATCGAGGTAACTAACCCATACCTTTCATGTCATACAAACACTTGACATGTGCAATAGAATATGCACAATGTAATATTTATGACTACTGATTCATGGCATAGTCTACTCTGTTATATTATAGATGTGTGTATAAGCTTATGTAAACATTGAAAACTGTATAGTGCTTATGTTACCTGCTTTTGTATTCACTAGGAATGAGCTTGCAATATCTTGCAAGACATTTTAGTTTCAATTCCACATGGATTATCGGAAGATTTAACCCGACAAGACTTTAAAGCATTATATAACTCACTTGCCACAAACTAGCTGCATTAGTTACTGTGCGATAGATTTAACAAAAGTAATATTATTTTTTAAGTTTTTTAAGAATTTGCCTTGGAACATCCTCATGGGATCCTAGCCCCAGACGTTCAGCAGATAAATACGAGTAGCCTCAAAGTTACGAATCATGTGTTGGTTTATGTCGGGCATAAGGTAAAAACATTTGTGTACTTTGGCTTACTGTGTGGATTTTTATATTCACAAGCTTTGCAGTATATTTAATAGAAGGTTTTTGAGGTTTACAAATCATGGGGAAAGGGAAATACAGCGGGGAGGGGTGGGATGGGACTGTGTGGTTGAAGTCCTGGAGGGAGGTGAACGAGTTTAATGAAGCGTTGGATTTACACATAAGGATATCAATATAGACTCCTGTTCATACTGTATACAGACAATTCAAATAAACCACCCTTATTAAAAAAAAAAAGGTGTACATTTTTTCCATCACAGCCAATTCTACAACATGTATAGTATGATGATTTCAATTAGAGATGCCTACTTTCATCATAAGGTATACATTATTTTCACTTTATATGCAATATTATTTTCTCATAAAATCCCTATCTACTGACAAAAACATTTTTAGAATATAGTAAAATGATGTCTTCGATTGATTAGCAAAATAGTTACATATTAATCCATCATTTAGATTGCTGTTGCTTTGGTGAATAAATGAATGTAGGCTAATTGTAGATATCGTAATAAAATATTAAGAATAAGTATTGGCGAGTACAGACAATGGCTCAGATCCTGATCAATTGAAGCATTTGCTGAATTTCTGTTGATAACAGTCATCACAACAACAAAGAATATTTGATTTCATAATCAGCGAGCTCTTAGATTGTTTATGGACACCTCTTTTTATTTATAAGAAAAACACCTTTTAGAGGCACTATCAAACATTTAATCACAACTTCTTGTTAAAGATGTGATCTTACAAAACTTAACATTTCAAGATGTCAATAATCACGTTTTATGCTCTGGTCATTTGTCAATCAATAATATATTATTTAATATATCAATAATATATTATTGATTGACAAATGAATATATATATATATATATATACATATATTATTGAATTCCTTTAAATGTAAAGAAATTAAAAGATCAGATAATTTACTTAGCATTTATGTACAGTTTCACTAATCCTATTATGAGTAGTAACACCTAATCTAAAATGTAATAAATATATACTGTTTTTTTAATGTGTCCTTCTTTAAAAGTATTTTTAACACCTTGTTTGTGTTGTGTTGTTAGCTCTTATATTTATATATTTTTTTTCTTTCAAAAAGTACATCTTTAAATATACATCTTGATCTAAATACATTCTTACAAAAAAATCGTTTCTCTTTTTTTGGTATTATTATTATTTCCAAGGTATGTTTAATTGCTTCTTTTTTTGTTGCATTTTCGGGTCATTGAGCTTTTGATTCACATCCGGGTGATGTTTACCGCAAGAGGGAAGAGCATCCTGGTTCTGCTAACGAACCGCTGCTAAATGTACCTCCACCACCCATCCGAGGAAATTAATATATCACCGAAACTGCTGATATACACACATATTATCACTGTCGTCAAACCTGGAGCTGCTGCACCAGCTGCACGGAGAGCAACGCACGGCTAACGAGGTGCTAGCGAGCTAACGTTCATGTCGGGCGGACTTCCTGTGAGCTCGGATATTTCTACGACGAGGTTAGCCGGCTAACTTTAGCCCCCGTTATTGATCTCACATTTTATCAAATGTCGACACTAATGAGTAGTTTGTAGTTTATACGTGTCTATTTGACCTTAAAATCCATTACAGTTTGTATGATAGTGTATTTCTCGTTCAAGGTTTACATTTTTTGATTTTATGTTTTGCTAAGTAAGCTAGCCTAGGTCACCGTAACTAGCTAGTTAGCGTAGGATGAAATATCGCAAATGGTGTAAGTCCTCACAGATATGTCTACATTTTAGGATAACTCGGCGCTAACCAACATTATTTTTGTTAAGTAATCTCTCATTTAAGTGCACATTTCACCTGTTTTGCCGGTGAAAAAGGCCCCGGAGAGCCCGTGTCGTGACGGAGTCCACACAGTTTAATGTAACGTTAACTAAAGGTAGTTACATTAAACTGTTGGCTGGGTTAGGGGCCAACTAGATAAGACATGGGTTTACCATAATACATTATAGTAAAGGGTCTCTAAGCTGATCTAGTTTAGGTTTTACAAGTTCAAATACCTGGTTTTCAATAAAGCTAGGCCTGGTCTAAAGTGATCCAAACGAGAAAATGATGTGAAATCACACCTTTTCTGTTTTTCATTGAGGTATTTAAAGCTTCGACAAACCTAAACCTAGGTTTTAAACTGAATTGCATTTATGTTTGTCTGTTGCAGTAATACTTTGTCTAACCCTGGGTTGTTGTGATGTGGATAGAGTAAATGCATTGACGATATGAAAAGGAGATTTAGACCGTTTTATTGAATATAATTGTTAACCCTGTCCAGGTTTGATGAGAAAAAACGATAGATTTTCTCTTTTTAAAAATAGAATTAATCACAAATCTAACGGTTCTGTTTTAATCCATCCAGATTTACGAATGATCTGGCATTGTTGGGGGTTTACCTTCTGATATTAAACCGCTCCCATTCTGAAACTAGGTGTTCATATGTATGTGTAAGAAGAGGGTTATTTGGTCGGTTGTGGTCTGAATACACAAAGATAGTCAAATGGAAAGAAAATAGATGATTCACCTATGATTCTTTTGATTCTAAATGTTAACATTGTCTTTGTATGACTAACTCAAAATACATTTGTTGAGAGCTATGTCAATTCAGAGATATTTTAGTTGGAGATTGCCCTTGTCTTTTTCCTTAAATAAAAAATAGAATAAAAGCGTCACTATCTTAAATTGGAACCTGTGCATAAAGAGTTAAGAATCCCCAAGTGTATCAAGTACAGGTTCAACACATTTCAGTACAGTGTTTTGGATTTCAAGTTAAGATGGTATTGGTTGTGAAAAAGCAGTGACATTACCATTTATTTTTGTTATCTTATAAGAGGACTATGATAAAATAGTCTGTGAGCATGGGGAAGCTGTGTTCTTGGAGGGTGGCACAACCTGACAATACATTGTGTCACCAACTGGATGTTTGTTCTGTGTACAAGGTCTTCTTGTTTAGGTGCAGTGGTTTTTCAGGTTGACCTTGTCTGATTTTGGCCTGATCAGAAAAAAAGCAAAAGACAGACAGTTCCAAAAATACTGCTCTGGGTTTGCAGCACTCTGTAGGGTCTCCATGTTAATCTAGTCCAGGTTTAACAAGTCAAAGGGTGGTCGTTTTTGGTCTACACTCACTCTACTGTGGTCTTCATTGAGAAAAGGTAGTGACATCTTTCTTTTTTAATTTGAACAAATCCCAATCTCCCAATCTCTCAATAACACTGTGGAGCCGCAATGATGAGTTGATCGATTTGTCAATAATCAAAATTGAATCAGTGCCTATTTTTTAATTTTTAAATCTCTGGTTTTTGTGACAGATGATCAGGATCAGAAATCGTTTATTCATCGCAAAGCAGGTACATTTACAATGTAACAGCAAAGGGAACAACATTCTGTGTTTCCCCTAGGTTTACTGCTTTGGGGGGGTGCTGCGTGGGGGGGGGGGTATATATATTTTTTAAATCCTCTGGAGCAGAGTGAGGAGCTGTGGATTATTGTTATTGATTAATGCATTAGTAAACACTAAACTCATGACTTAAAATGAAAGTATTTAGTTTATTTAATAAAAGAGCACATGTTCAATGTGAAAAGTGACCATAGATAGATTACTTCAGTTGCAATTTGATGCTATATATATATATATATATATATATTAAAAACGCGGCGCCGCGTTGTACTCAAATACGTACAATCTCAAGGTAGAAAATATAAATAGTAGCATTTTTAAAGCAGCCAGATATAGGTAGTATATTTTTGCTCTGTGTGACTTCACAACTGTATTACAGTCCAAACCATCCATGTAAAACAATAAATACATAGAAAAAATTGTTGCAGCCCTACATACAAGAAATATTATTTGCTTTATTTCCAAATCAGAAGGCAACTTTGACCTATTGTTCTTAATGCCTCAGGTTATTCTCTCTCTCCTCCCTGTTTGTTCCTGCAGCTGGCGGCTCTTCATCCCATCCTGCCTAACATCTTGCTCAGGGGCTTCACACACTCGGTCATCGTAGCTCTGTCAGTCTGCACCACCGCTGCATCACACCGGCCTGACGCCTTTCCTCAGAGGGCGCAAGCAGCCAAAGCCGATGGTAAGCAAAGCACAGAGACCTTCTTAGAGCCACACATTCTGGAGAGTCGCTGCGCTGCCTTCCAGTATCGAGCCACGAAGCATTCAGAGGGAGGTAAAGGTCCTCGACACGGAGCCGCGAAGCTAGCTATGCCCGGATCCACGCCGGCCAGCAGCAAGGCTCGGGTGTACACCGATGTCAACACACAGAAGAACAGAGAGTATTGGGACTATGATGCACATGTGCCAAACTGGAGGTACAGTTACAGTGTTTTACTATTTATTGGCTCTTTTTCCATTGCTGCATTTCAAAATATTGTTTTATTCTGCTCACAGCGGGTGGCTTCTTTTGTGTAAAAAAGTTACAGCAGTCCATCGAAATCTTGTCTAATGTGATTGTGTGCAGAATATGTCTTCTGTATATATATCCTTGTTTTCAACACATACTTTTACTGGGACAATTTTTATGACGGTGTTAGCATTTCATCGATTTTGAAAAGATAGCAGCCTGTCGAAGACAGTCCTTAAAGTGTACATTGTTTTAATGCATTTCCTTATACAAACAGAAATGAGATATTTATACAAAAACCACTATATAAAATACAAATGCATGATGTTTGAATAAACTTTATTACTGTAAATTAAGAAAATTAAGTGAGTCTTTCATATGAGACAAAATTATTATCGTGATTTTATTTGCATGAGTTTCTGCCCTGTCAACCACACATTTTGTTTTTATTTGAGAACCCAACATTGGATTTTAAACATTACTTTTAAGGTCACTCATTTAAAATATTTAAAGTTGCAGTTAAAGGTGGGGTAGGTCATTTTGGAGAAACCAGCTCGAGTGCGCTAGAATTTGAAAATACACAGCCGGAACAAATCTGCCACTTCCTTACAGAGCCCCTCCTCCAACACACGAACGCGCACATGACCAATGAGGGCACGAGATAAGTTTGTGCACAGATGGAAGGCTGACAGGCAGGTAGGCCATCCAGTTATTTTAGCCGGGCCGGCTAAAATGATTGGTCGTGTTTTTTACAGCGCCACGGCTTCCACAGATGAACATTTTTGTATGGATTTGTTGTCAAAGCACTTCAGATATTCATTGCTATCGGGATGTTAAGAGCATTCCATGGAATATAACAAAAAGTGTATCTCGAGCCGGTTTCTCAAACTTACCTACCCCACCTTTAAGCTGTAATTCTATTGAATATATATATAACTCTTTGTATGTCTGAAAATATTGAAAAAATGCCTGGTATAATTTCCCAGAGACCCAGGTGACATCTACAAATGTGTTAATATGTCCAACCAAGAGTCCAGACCTAAAGATTTTCAGAAACAAACATTTAAAACAGACAGTGTTCAGTTATTCATTTTTGAAAGGTTAGTAATTTATTGTTTTTTTTACTAGTCTTCTTAAAAAGGAGACAGTTGTTTTTGCTCATGAAGATCTATTTTTGTTTAAATGTAGCTAAATGTTCCTCTCTTCCTCAGCAATCAAGACAACTATCAGTTGGTGCGTAAACTGGGTCGGGGGAAGTACAGTGAAGTGTTCGAGGCCATAAATGTGACCAACAATGAAAAAGTTGTGGTGAAAATCCTCAAGGTGAGTCTTATTTTTTCTTTATGGGACATTTTCCTACCTTGTTTTCCAACTGTCTGCACAGCTCAGTCGTGACTCTACATTTATTTTTCAAATCTTTCTGAATTGGATATACTGTTTAAATGTAGTTTTTTTACAGTGTATATTTGAGCTTATTATCTGGATTCGCACTAAGATGATCTCAGCAGGAGGTGATCCCCCTCACAGCAGATGGCTTTTTTTTAATATAAAGTTACACCCGTCCATCCAAATCCTGTCCAAAGTGTTCTGATTTTTTTCCCAGTATAAATATCCTTGTTGTCTACACGTCAGTGTTTTAGGACAAAGTGAGCATATTGATAAGATATATGGCGCTGTCCAAGACAAACTGCTATTATTAGAAGAAACCTGAGTTATTCTTTAACTAGCTCCTATTTTCCAATGAGTTTGTGTCTAAGGCACTTGTTCCAGTATTGAGCAACAGCACTGTAGCAGGCAAATACAATTCATTTTCTTTTTTTCGTTTGCTTGATCTGGTCTGGTGGGTTATGCTGATTTACCAATTTGCACTCAATGAGAAGTCTCAGAGTCTCTCTGGAGCAACCTCTGCTGGTCAAATGTTGGTAAATTCCAAGTGAGAATATATAAACGGGGCCATTTAGAAACGCACATTTATTTCATCATCATATGTGACCTGCTCTATCGAAATCAGTCGCATTGATCCGAAGACACATTTTGAGTTGTATACACTGCTGGAAAGAGGAGATTCCTAGCTTTCTAATGATATCAGGATTGTTTTTGTACTCCAAATATGTCACATTATATAATGACTGTCACCGAGTCATCATTTTGAGAAACAGGCCTTCAAAGTTTCCTCTTCTCTGGATCGATCTGATTGATTATTAGCGGAGCAAATGATCAAAGTAGTACGGAGGGAAGATATTTTCGTTTGGATTACTGGTCTGGGGGATGTGTGTGTGTGTGTGTGTGTGTGTGTGTGTGTGTGTGTGTGTGTGTGTGTGTGTGTGTGTGTGTGTGTGTGTGTGTGTGTGTGTGTGTGTGTGTGTGTGTGTGGTGTGTGTGTGTGTGTGTGTGTGTGTGTGTGTGTGTGTGTGTGTGTGTGTGTGTGTGTGTGTGTGTGTGTGTGTGTGTGTGTGTGTGTGTGTGTGTGTGTGTGTGTGTGTGTGTGTGTGTGTGTGTGTGTGTGTGTGTGTGTGTGTGTGTGTGTGTGTGTGTGTGTGTGTGTGTGTGTGTGTGTGTGTGTGTGTGTGTGTGTGTGTGTGTGTGTGTGTGTGTGTGTGTGTGTGTGTGTGTGTGTGTGTGTGTGTGTGTGTGTGTGTGTGTGTGTGTGTGTGTGGTGTGTGTGTGTGTGCTGTGTGTGTGTGTGTGTGTGTGTGTGTGTGTGTGTGTGTGTGTGTGTGTGTGTGTGTGTGTGTGTGTGTGTGTGTGTGTGTGTGGTGTTGTGTGTTTGTTTCCCGGGAAAAACCCTCACGAGAAACACCGGCTGTTGTTATGCCTGCTGTGACGTCAAGTTACTCCGTTCTCCGCTTGTAATTATGCCGTTACAAGCTTCAAAGTTGTATTTATCATCTGAATTTGCCGAAACAAGTTTAATATTCTGAAAGCCAAGACTTTGTTTATTTGAAATCAGATGAAAACAAACTGTAACGGACCCTGCCGTGTTATCTATGATTACTATACTCTTACATTCATAATGTCAGCCGGAGGGAGGGGGGGGGGCGCTGCGGAAGAGCAGATTGCCTGTCTTCGTCCCTTTACAAGCTTAAAGAATGTATTTATCGTGTGAGTTTGGAAATAAAAGTTTCATATTCTGAAAGCCAAGACTTTGTTTGTTTCAAATCAAACAAAACACCCAAACCCCGAAAAAATAGTTTTTTACGCAAATCCACGTTTATTTAGAAATGAGCCGTTGCGACTTCCGACTGATTTCGATAGAGCGGGTCACATATTGTTGTATTTTAAACCACTTGTTTTCTTCCGCAGCCCGTCAAGAAGAAGAAGATCAAACGTGAAATCAAAATTCTTGAAAACTTGCGTGGAGGAACCAACATCATCCGCCTGGTGGACACGGTCAAAGACCCGGTGGTGAGTTAGATCCATCCCTTTGATGCATGTGGGCCCGCCAGTGGAGATAATCCAGTCATGCGAGTAACCGTGTGTGTGTGTGTGTGTGTGTGTGATAATGATCTCCACCTACCTGCTGCTGTCCTCAGTTAAGCCTTGTGTTGTCCTCTCTTTGCAGTCCAGAACACCAGCGCTTGTCTTTGAGTGCATCAATAACACAGATTTTAAGGTACTTAAGTTTGGCCGTCATCATACGTGTAGAACTACCATTGGTATCATTATTAATAACATGCATAATAACCCTCTAGTAAGAGTGTATTGTGTATGGACACCAGTTGAGCTGCTCAGTTTTTTTTTAATCATTTCTCCAAACATTGTTGTTCTGCAGGAGCTTTACCAGAAGCTGACTGACTATGATATCCGTTTCTACATGTATGAGCTGCTCAAGGTAAAAACACATTTTGTCTACCTTTCCATTTATCTAAATTCTATAATGACTTATTTATGGAATACTCATCGTTGTTTACCACTTTTAAACAAAAAACTGAGTGTGGACGTTCATTTATAGGGTTATCTTCAGTAATGGACAGTAAGCAGAGTAATGCTGAGAAAATTGTAAAAAGACAGGATTTGGAAGTTTCATACATGTAATCTTAGGCATTCTGCTATTTTCTGAAATTTGTATTGAATAAATGATTAATCAAGTAGAACAAAATACAATCAAGTTAGCAATCAATAATGAAAACAACCCGAGTTATTTTCCTTTTGGCTTTATGAGTGTTTATGAGTCCTGACTTAGTTTAATCATTGAGAAGAGAAATCTGGAGCGGTGATACCCACTAGGCTAAAGAGAGAGCAGGGCAGCATGGACTGTTACAGACTGGCTGCAGTGTTGACTGTGTGTCTCTGTCTCCTCTCTAAGGCTCTGGACTACTGCCACAGTATGGGGATCATGCACCGGGACGTGAAGCCCCACAATGTGATGATCGACCACCAGATGAGAAAGGTACTGGCTACGACATATTTAGAGCGCTTTACCATTCTTTACAACCCCTCAGGACGCTTTACATGTTCAAGTGAGCATTCACACACATTCATACAGAGGCTTTGGCTGCCATGCAAGGTGCCACCAGCCCAAGTCATCTTAACATTAACAAAATGAAGGATGTTATGACATATTTAGGAAACACCTCAAAAGTCAGCTGTGGCCGATCTAACACACATAAAACAATGTGTCAGAATACTTTATTTATCCCAGGGGAACTTGGGTTTTGTGACATTAGCTTGATTTTAAAAGGAGATTAAATAAATCATAATAAATAAACTTAAGTTAAAGTAAGAATGTGCATTAAAAAAATAATGAATAAACCTAAACATTTTATTGGTAACATTTCCAATGAAAATAAACAGTTAAATTAATTTGCGATATTAAAAAAAAAAAAAAGATTGACTCTGAAGTGTTACGCTGCATTGTAAAACGTTTTAATTTTCCCTCTCTGTGTCTCAGCTGCGTCTTATAGATTGGGGTTTGGCAGAATTTTACCATCCCGCTCAGGAATACAACGTCAGGGTGGCCTCGCGCTATTTCAAAGGCCCTGAGCTGCTAGTGGACTATCAGGTAAATGCTTTTACAGATATTTACTCTTCAAATGAGGACAACACACACAGGTCCTTGTCTTCTTTTAAATCGTTTCTTGGCGTCTGATTTTCTCTTATTTCCTCCCTCTAGATGTATGACTATAGTTTGGACATGTGGAGTCTAGGCTGCATGTTGGCCAGCATGATCTTTCTGAAGGAACCGTTTTTCCACGGCCAGGACAACTACGACCAGGTGACCAGTCTATTATTTGAACACTCAAATGTCAAATCAAGAACTAAATATTGGGACCAATATGCATTTGATCTTGATAATGTATCCAAAATATGTAATTTAAGGGATTACATTTGTTATTTTTTTCCAGCTGGTCCGCATTGCTAAAGTTCTGGGCACCGATGAGCTCTTTGGTTACCTGCACAAATATCACATAGAACTGGACACTCGCTTCAAAGATCTGCTGGGACAGTGAGTATCAGGATTTATTACCAGAAACATAATCAAATATATTCAAAACACATGGTATAAAACACTATACAAGTTGTTTCTTTGGCAATGTATTTGGTCAAAGATGCAGTTTTATACAACATGTTTGTCTTGAATATGTTGCTATGTATTACATTGTTTTAGCTGCTTTGTTTTTGTGCGTCATAAGACTCGAGTACTGAAAATGGTCAGTTTCCCCTTTCATGTTACCTTTAGTCATTTGATCCACTGTTGCCCATGTTTGGACATCTGCTCTGTTTAAAAACAAACTTACCTTTTTGCATAATGAAAACGTAATTATATCCTTTAAATTGAGGTATTTAAGAAATGTGCAGTTAGTTCCATAAATCTGATTTTAGCATTTAGTATATATAAAGGAAAACTACTCAAAACACACTCTTTTTTTCTGAAAGTTCTAACTGAGGGAGTGTGTTGTACCAAAAGCTGACGTTTTGACAGTAGGAAAAGCACAAGTGTAAATGATAAAGTGAACAATGGCTGAATTCTATTTAGCCGCATCAGTGTCCTGGTATTGTAGGTTTAACAGTCACACTTTAATAAAACACCATCATTGTTAATCTTATTAGATTACACCCTTGCTTTAGTAAATGTTTAAAAAGTCAAAGCTGCTAGTACTGTTGGATTGTCATCACAACTGTTTAATTCACATAACAAAAAAGAGACATTTTAGTCATGAGAAATGTTTGTGTGCAGACAAACGAGGAAGCGTTGGGAGCAGTTCATCCAGTCGGAGAACCAGCACCTGGTGAGTCCGGAGGCTCTGGACCTGCTGGACAAGCTGCTGCGCTACGACCACCAGCAGAGGCTGACCGCTGCCGAGGCCATGCAGCATCCATACTTCTGTTAGTACTCACACCAACACATACGGACAGAATCCATGTTTTCTAAATACTGCCACCAGTCAATTATAGATTACAGATCTAGTTTCTCCTCTCCTACTTATTGTTAAAAACGCTGTGTGTATTTGAGGTACATTTTATTTTCACTTTTAAATATCAGTCCAGATTAAAGAGTCTGTTTAGCTCTCGCCTCTGCAATCAGATCAAATCCAGCCACAAGGATTCTCCCTCTCTAATCCACATTTGCAAAATAAATCATGAAGAAAGAACATGAAACGTGTACAGTAAATTATATTTTCCTTATCAAACTGAATTCCATATTTCACTACTACTCAAAAGAGCTTAATCGCCTCGTAAATTCATAGTTACACACTTCATTTAAACTTGACATAAATTGGGCATCACATTTTACAAGTCTGGTTCCACTGGTATGTTTATGTCCTTTTATGGACATTGCTGCATGTTTATAAAGCTGGTCGGGCACCAGGACAAATACGTACCTGTATTTACTTCATTTACCTGAGGTCTGGATAAGTAAATCAGATGCAGTCAATGATAATAACAATTCAAATGTTTCCCCATCAGATCCTGTGGTGAAGGAACAGGCAAATGCCAACACAGACGGCACAAAGGCCATAAGCAGCTCCAATGCAACATGATAACCAGAGAGCAGGTAATCCACGCATGTATGTATATTTACACTCATATCATTATATATATAAATCATATTTTCATGAAGGTTTTAATATTTATTTAATGTGTTTGAGTCCTGTTCTGAATTGTATATACTGACACGCTTTTTTTTATCGTTATGTCTACACCATTTGTATCATAGTAAACTCAGACAAACAGCTCTCAGTAAAACGCATGGCACTTTTTATAATTCTCCTTATTATAAAATCTATCAGATGATCATTGTTTGACATTTAGTCTGTTTATCGTCCCTCTTTCGCCCAATCAGGAAGAATCTTCGTTACCTCAACTTGTGACCTTTTCGTGGCAGAAACCTCTGCCTCCACATCAACAGCCATACTGGAGCAAGATGTCAATTTTGCAGCATACACAAAACACGCACGGATTAAACTTTCTCCTAACAAAGTCCAGGGGGGGAGGGGGGGGTCTGAGCTGCTTGGTCCGAGTCACAGATAAATCAGGTCTGAAATCAGATCCAACCCCCCCCCCCCTCTCCTCCTCCACCCTCCTCCTACTCCTGCCTCCCAACACCCCCAACCCGTTTTTAAAATGAGCAAAGTGACTGTTGTTGGATCAGTATCAAGCCAGTGTTGTGCCGTAAGACGTTTGTCCGTCATTACGATGCTGTGGTGACCTGAGATCCAGTTTTAGCACTGAGTGGCATGGAGGCTCTTTTCTGCTACGGATAGAACAAAAGCTATATTGAAAGAGAATAAACCATTTTTATTTAAAGACGCGTGTGTTGGACTTTCATTGACTCAGAAAGAGGTGAAATTCCACCTTTTCTGTTTTTCAGATGGCCGAATCTACAATCCAGATAGCAGTGGTGGAAAAGTACATTTACTCCAGAGTATGTACTTGTCATGCCATGTTCTGCCTCTACTCCACTGCAATTCAGAGGGAAATATTTGTACTTTTTACTCAACTACATTTGTCTGACAGCTTTAGAGACTTAACAAATTACGTTTGTTTGTAAATAGAACATGTGAAAAGTTTATTACAAAAATGTGACTACCCAACAGTTAATTAAAGTGTAGCTGCAACAATCAATAAGTCAATGAGAGAAAACTACTTTGATCATACTAGTAATATTTCATGTAAGAACAGTTGATGGTTCTAGACTACCTTTTCTCCTAATTGTAATGCATTTGTATTAATGTTGAGGTCTGAGCAAGACAAACTTGATGGCATTTCCCACTATTTTCACTACTTTTACAAAACCATAACGAGCAGAAATAACCTCCAGCAACCAGAGAGTACAATCCTGCTATTACATTAATGTTTGAGTTATAATCTGATGATTTAATATATAATAGTATGAAACGTTTATTTCTATCCGACTGCAGACTGACGAGATTTTACCAGTAGTGAAAGAAGATATCAGATTTTTTTACTTAAAGTAAAAGTTGCAATATTACAGCTACAGGTAAATGTCCTGCTTAGTAAGTTTAAGTGTTACTAAAATATAAGTACTCATTATGCATAATGTCACATTTAGAGTATTAAATTGTGGGGCTCACAGGGTCCAGTTATGTACACAAGAAACATTTCCTAGGTGAATTTGTCAGCAGTGATTGTTTTGATGCTTTATGAAAAAGACCAGAGAGCTCATTACATGTGTGTACTTTTTAATAAATAAACTGGAACTTCAAGATGTTTTCCAGAACATAAAACACTTGTGCAACATTCGTGCGTTACAAATAGGTGCATTCGTTTCGGCGAATCCAGGGCAATGGTTTGATGTCGGCATACGACCAACTGCTCCAATTTAAAACGTACATCTGCTTACCCAATGGCTGCATTTGTAAACACAGCAGAATCAATTGTTCAATTACACAATGGTCTTTGGATCCAAAGTATTTCAAATGCATCACGAGTAGAATTCACATTTTGTCAAGTTGTATTTTTTAGTTAAAAACTGGAACTACTAATGCTGTTCAGCCCAAATCCCAGCTTTATTTCAGCTCAAAGACGGCTTGGCCCAAACTGAATGCCCTGACTGACATCTGAAGTTTCAAGTGTCAAACGCATAATAAAAAGCAGTCTAAAACCACACAGCTAGCTACAGCAGATGAGCTTTACACCCATCGAAGGCACACCCACAACACCCCCGCTTTCCCCTCAGCCAGTGACTCATGCCTGAGTGAAGAACCATGATGAATGGCTGCTTCTCTAAAAGCCTGACAGTGAATTTAAATTACCGCTTTGTCATTTTTTTTTATATGTAAAAGAAAAGTTCTACATTACTGCAAATTCACTCATTGGCTTAGTTTGCAGAGAGCTAGAGGAGAAGATTGATACCACTAGTATCGACATTGCTGGTTAGCTTAGCATAAATAAAAACAGCTAGCTTAGCTCTAAATTCCCTTTTTTATGTAGTGTTATTTGCAGCAATATTTCTGGTTGTACAAAAGTACAGAAAAAAACCAGCTCTGCTTTTGTTCTGAAAAGTACAAGTTGTGTATTATACATCAGGCTGTAATTAGCTTATTAAGCTAACATTTACTCCATTAATTAAAATAAAGTTATGAATAGCTGACTCATTGTCGATATATATTAATGTAAAGTTTCTTAAATGCACTTGATGAATGTACACATGATATCATGCTAAAAGACTGATGCTAAAGCCAATAATTAGCATTTAGTAGCTAGAGTAGATCTAGCTAGTCCTTGTGTTAGAAAACATGTAAGATCTGACTGCTCATTCTCACGCATACATGTATTTCTAAATAATATGATTTTATCTTCACAGGAAAAGGCTATCATAATGAGGTTCTAACTGATGTGTTAATGGCAACATCTGGAACCGCTTCTGAAAAGTAAATGTCTCCAAATTAAGGAGCGGGACAGAGCCACTAAAATTAGCATAAACACTGTGATAAAGGGCTGCACAGTGGATGTTTTGGTCATGAGTGTAGCCTTTAACTACATAAACAAAAATGATAAGTTAATGATATGAGTCTTGGCTTTGGAGATTGGAGGCATGCTAACATTTGAGCAAAAAAAAACACTATTTATTAACCTTTTCCTTTCTCCTGGTTCTTCAGTTTTTGGTTTGAGTAGACCAATTTTGCAAACAACATACCTATCTCTTTCGAGCCCTATGGAGCTAGCCTCAATGGATACATTTGAGTTTCCAAGCTATGATTGTTCAATCAATGCTCAGTGTAGGGTCAACTGCTGTTTTTATATTTCGGACAGAGCCAGGCTAGCAGTTACATGAGACCGATATTAATCTTATCTACATTTCTGTAAAAAATATCCTTCACTTTAGCATGAGAAAGTTTGGCTTCTGTAGAGGGGGAGCTCAGGGACGGGGTCACATCACAGTAGCTTATTGATATGAAAAGACCACCAAGGACACTGCTTAGACAGTAAGAGCTGATTTTCTTCTTGATAACACTGATATTTTTTAAAAGCACCCTGGGAAAGCTTAAATACTTCACCAAGTCCACTGGCACTTGACAACTTAATGATTCATGGTCTCAGTAAATATATACCCAGGGTTTATAATATGTCCGTCCTTGGTGTCTTTTAAAAATGCAAAATATCTAAGGCATAAAAGCAATGCTGTATAAAATAAAAAAGGTATAAAGCTAAGACCAGAGACATTCATTGTGTTCTCTTAAAAGTAAAAAACTTAAATAATTGCATAAATAAGCATGTGATTATGTATAAATCTGTACATGACATGTTAGTGGTGTCCTGTACAGGCGCTGAGTGCAGTGATTATGTATGAGTCTACATATTTAATGTTGGTTACATCGCAGAGTTGCAGTATTGAGGTAACTTCATAATAGGAGTAAAGGCGAGGAGGGCACATGCAATTGGGCAAAATGTAGATAGAGGTGTTAGTGTGTTTGTCCCTTTTTGTTCGTAACATTCAAGTTTTTACAAAATTTGCTAAAATAAAGCATAATACTGCTTTATTTTAGTGATATCGAACACACCACATGCTCCACGTCTTCTTCTTTGATTCAGGTGGTGCGGGGGGGTCTCAGGGTAGCAGGTGTTGAAGCGCTGAATCGTCCAGTTCGTTGACGGAGACGATGTGATCCAGGTGTTGCAGGTAACGCTCCTGGTCCCGCATGAAGTGAGGGATTCTGGTCCGTGGGAGGACAGCCAGGGGACGCAGCCTCTCCACGTCTTCGAAAGACACCTGAAGAGAGGAAGAAGAAGAAGGTGCATCAGTGGAGGGGAACACCTCCAGGACAGTGGTGGGGGTACATTTTCTCAAACTCTACATATTTAAAGAGGTATTTGAGAATTTAATTTAATTCAACTATCACTGTCAGAGGTACATTTTGACAGCTTTAGTTACTTTTCAGATTGGTTTTCTTTGGATAATGCATCACAAATCCTCACAGAGCTGAAAAAAGGGCTGTTTTTTTCCCCAGGACAATGCTACAGACATACAGTATGAAGCTGTTACGGAAAATAATTGATTGCGACCTCTCAGTTTATAGCATTACATTTTATACTGAAAACGTCCTGCAGGGGTCAGAAGCTGCACATCACCCTTCTTTAAATCTGTACAGGAGTCTGCATTAAAATCAATCCAAACAAGCCGATAAGACATGGATATATTTTATGTATTATTATCTTTTGATATTTTAGGACCTGGTTTAAAGTTGTTTATCTACTTAATTATTCCCAGAAGTTGAAATAGCTTTTTTAAAGGCGGTTTAGAGATAAGGGTTCCTTACTTACCTGCCATATAGTAATCGTTGTATTAGGAACAAAGGCTCTTATTATTTGAAGCTGACGACACTGACCTTGCCTAAAGAAGTCAACATCTTGAAGTCAATATTCCTTCGATGCCTAAGGATACGAAGGATCCCATCCAGATAAACCTGATCTTTACTGAAGCAACCTGAGAAAAACAGACACACAACATGCAGGAAGAATTCAAATAAAAGTATCATCTTTCAGGAAGACCCCTTCATAATATAAGATAACTTATGGAGAGGACTGGGTTTTGTCTCTCAGTCTACATTAATGCTACTTTCTTGTTCTCCAATTGGTATCTTGTAACAATAGGTTGTCTTAGATTTGGACATAGACTGTGTGTGTGTGTGTGTGTGTGTGTGTGTGTGTGTGTGTGTGTGTGTGTGTGTGTGTGTGTGTGTGTGTGTGTGTGTGTGTGTGTGCGTGCATGTGTGCGTGCATGCTGACTGACCTGGCTCCGAGGTGTCCGTCTGCCCCCTCTTGGCTCTCAGGCAGTACTCCCAGCGGACGTCGGGGTCCTGTACGAAGCGGGCGATGTGGCTGAAGAGGCGGCTGAAGCTCATGCTGGCGGCGTGGTACACGGTGTAGTACAGCAGGGCGGCACGCCACAGGTAGGGCTGTTTCCGTAGCAACACGCTGTGCAGGCTGGCCAGGCCCTCCTCTGTGGGATTGGCCGGTTTGAGGCCGAACTGCTTCCTGCCTTCAGTGGTGCACCACGGCTGCAGGTTGTTGTTCACCCCGCGCAGGTAGTGTGTGCCTGAGGAGAGCATAAAGAGCCATGAGTCAAACAACATGGCATCTTTGGTTATTTTATTTCCCTTTTTTTCACTTTCTATTATTTTCTTTTTGTATCCATTATTTTATGCCGTTTTTCTTAGTTTCTTTATATTTTTCAGTTTATTTATCTATTTCTACCATGTTTTTAGTAAGTAGTATTCATAAAGTTAATTTTCCTTCCATTATAATTGGTTTAGTTTTTTTTTTTTTTTTCTGTGGTCTTGTTATGAGAAGGTAGTATCTGATGCTAACCTAACTGATAGTACTGATCGGTTTACGGAAATGTTATTGGTACTATTTCATTATATGAGGTTGGTTGTGTTTTTTCTTTTGTGAGACATCTTTTCAACCCACTGGTAAACAACCTTTATCCAAATGTCATCTGTGCTCCGGGTCGGATATCAGCATGCTAATGTTATTGGTATCAGATGGGTCAGTTTAAGGTGAATTTAGTGATGCCTACTGATCAAATGTCAACATGTTCCATTGTTTTCCTCTATCTTCTCCACCCTGTGAATACACTACTGTTTCTGTAGCTGCTAGTTACACTAAATGTTTTTCCTGTACAGCATTAACCCTCTGGATGTCGTTGTTTCACCCTATTTTGTCAATGAGAGCAAAGATTAAAAAATTTTTTTACCACTGCTATCTGGATTGTAGATTCGGCCATTTGAAAAACAGAAAAGGTGGAATTTCACCTCTTTCTGAGTCAATGAAAGTCCAACACACGCGTCTTTAAATAAACCTGAATGAATCAACTCTGAACTTCAAACCTTCTGCAAATACACTCACTGAGAGATTCCTGGTGTGTGTAATGTGGTGTTACACTTTGTTGAAATGATATGACTCTCTGTGTTTGAGCGGCAGCATACCGATCTTCATGTCTCATCCAGGCATCCCCTCCCAGCCAGTACTGCCAGAGCTCACGGCCATGTTATGGTCAGGGTGGGGCGACAGCTCTCCTCCACACCATCACCCACCGCCTGAGAGGAAGCAGCTCGTCGGAAGACGCACCACACCCTACACACCCACACACCACACCATCACACGCACACGTATACAACTACACACACACACACACACACACCACACACACACACACACACACACACCCAAACACACCACACCACCACACACACACAACCACACACACACACACACACACACACAAACACACACACACACACACCACCCACACACACACACACACACACCCACACACACACACAAACACACCACACCACACACACCACCACACACAACCACACACACACACACACACACACACACCACAACCATCCACACACACACACACACACACACACACACACACACACACACACACACACACACACACACACACACACACACACACACACACACACACACACACACACACACACACACACACACACACACACACACACACACACACACACACACACACACACACACACACACACACACACACACACACACACACACACACACACACACACACACACACACACACACACACACACACACACACACACACACACACACATCCTTATTAATGATATCTTATTCTTCCTCCAAATCCTGGCTGGATTTTTACCAAGATAAACTTTGTTCAATCAGAACTAAATGTACAAACAGTTTCCATCTTAGGCAAATAGAAAGGTTAACTGTAACTGCTCAAGGCCAGACCTAGTTTGTTAGCGGCCCTATTGTGCTTTTGGGGGTTTTTTCCCTTTCCTGTAATGTGATATATGAGGAATTGTGTCCCCACACACCTGCCTGAAATGCACCAATCGGACTCCTTTGTTTACTTCCGTGACATAGTAGACGGAAACATTGGTTTAATCTTTGAATTTTTTTTGTATTTTACACTATTTCTTCATAATTTGTTATGTCAAATCTTAATCTGAAAAGTATTAAATAATGTGAGGAATAATAGTTGTTATGGGGGGAAAAAAGATGATTATTTCCCACTGAGATGTATGTATTATGTATATGTTGGAGAAATACTGTTTTCTCCACTCTTTGGGTTGTTTTAATGCACTGATATCATGTGTGGCTCTGAACTGTGTATGACCTCTTCTTGTGATAGGAGGAGGCAGGGCATATCAGGTTGTTGATATTTATGAGAAGACAGACTTGCTGTCTCCTAAATAACTAATTTCTATGAAGCGTGAAGGAAGTACGTGACTCTTTCCAGAAGACCTCACAGATGACCCATCGCAGATGACCCGACTTTCCGACACCCGCGGCTGATATTAGCGCCACCTCGAGTTACGACTTTGTTGTTATCTCCTGTGTTTTGGACTATATAAGCCTGATGTTTTTTGCTGTTCCTTTGAGCAACATACCTCATGTGTGTGAGTTAACCCATATCCTTTGTATGTGATTTAACTCTGCTCCTTCTTGCAAGAATAAATTAGTTACCTGATCATTGATTCTCAACCTGGTGTCGAGTGATATTTTTCTAACAATTACCTTAACATCTTGAAGTACCTGAGAATGACTAATTCAATACTTCTCAGCAAAATAAGTACATGGTTGCAACTAACTAACAAATTAAGAATGATTTAAATTGTCTAATTTTCTGCTGTTTATTAGTCAAGTTATGCCTACATTGTTTTTCCTCATATATTTTCAGATTTATCTACACGTTAATTTCATCTTTTCTTTGAGTCGTGTTAAATCCAGAGGCTGAATTTGTGTGCTAGTGGTTATATGTGATGTACTTGTGCCAAGCTCAGGTTCAGGTGGTAAAACATCAAACAAATCTCACTGCAGGACGGTAAGGGGGTGATTTTAGCAGGGCAGGTCAGGGGGAGGGTAAACACGGTGAAGACCACCAACAATGTATTATGTGTTAAAGACATCACTAGTAACACACCTTTCTTTAATAAAGTTCTCACAGTAAAGTCTAAAGCTTGTGCCAATTGATGATAACACTGCAAGCTTTATACTTACATTTTTACTATTGTTAAATGAGATCAAAGATGTTGAGAAATTGTTTCTTAACTGGATTTCCTTTATCAAACTACACTCTGCACACATGTTGACATATATCAAACCACAGGTGTGAATAATAACAATTCAATTAAGAAGAAGAACATTATCGTCACAAGTTTATGTCCCTGCCCGGATTGAAAAATACAGAGTTTGGACGGGTAGCTCGTCTGCTGGGGTGTCTGAAGTGTCCATGAGCAAGGCAGCTAAGACTTAATGCATTTGTTTGTGCATACAAGCATTTTGGGCCTAAATGTGGGTCACTTGAATAAAACCAAAACCTTTGCTTTTTCCTGCTGAATGTCAAAATACCTGCTGTTGTTTAAGGCTCTGTGCTGCATGTCACTCACCTCTCCCACGCAGCCTTCTTTCTGCAGATATTTACGAACAGCAGCCCAGACTTGACTTTTAGGGAGGATGCTGCCGCCTGTCACCACCTCGAAGTTCTCATAGCAGCCAAACTTCCTCAGGACACACTCCATGATCCCAACCGCCTGCAGTGGAACATACAAATCATCATCACCATCATCATGTGAACTCACAGGTGATATGTGCGGATGTGCAGTACTGTACCTGTTCCAGGAAGAGGCCGGATCCCTCTCGGTACTTGTCCAACACGCTCCTCGGCTCCGGCTGGGCGTACTCAAACTGAGGCTCGTACTTGTAGTCGGACTGGAAGAAAGTCTGCTTCTCCTGCTCCAGGTTGAGGGGCCTGAGGGCCACCAGCAGACAGGGCCTGGAGGATGTGGGCAGTGAACTCCCGGCCACCCCCTTAGGTATGTGTGGCAGGGAGGTGGCAGGCCGCATTTGCCCCCTGCTGGCTCGTAGACCAAGGGAGTAGTTGACGGAGCAGGTGCTCTCGCTGCGCCGCATCCATCCTGCGCCCAGGCTCGGGCTGGTCAGGCTGCGTGTGGGGGGTGAGGGGGCGGCCGGACCACTGCGCCAAGGGGGCTGCACCATCCGCCTGTCTGCCATCTGCTCCTGAGACCCTCTCAGCCGCTGGGGTGTCATCTCCAGGCTGAGGGGGCGGCGGAGCGGCGGTCTTGGAGTAGCCCCGCCTTTTGATGATGATGGCCTCCTCTGTGCCTGGCTGCCATTCGTCTCGGTCGGAAGTCCATTTTGGGACACCTTCTCTTTCTTGGCATCATTGCTCTTCTTGGCGGGAGGTGTGGGCGTCCCTGTGGTTTTGGTTGGATCTGCTCGGACGTTTGGCTCCATCAGGTCCCTGCTGCTCCCAACACTTTCACCCTCAACCTGATCCATGAAGACTTCAACTGAGTCTAACACCATCACCACGCCCGCTACGCCTCAGTCTCAACCTTCCTCCAGCCCCGACGCTGTGGACACACAGATTCATGCATACTGCTTACTGTTGCGAGTGATGGTGTTTGTGTGACAGATGAGGAAAATGGGTTGATGTCTGTCACTACACGTGGTGGAAGTCCTGCATTCAAACCTACATTATAAAAAGTAAAAGCAGTAACTGCGCAAATATGTTCAAATGTTAATGTCATATATTGTGTTTTTGGATTGATACAACTGCTGCTGTTAGGTGTATGTTGCATTTTTCTTCTGAAGATATTTAATGTTGTTTTAATTGTAACTCTTTTGTATATAGAAATTCTATGAGATCATCTTTGAAAATATAATGTATTATAACTTAGGGTTACAGCTTTGTTATGATGCAATCTCCAGCTGATCCAGGGGGAGACTGAAGCAAAAAAGCTTGTAAATACTTTATTAAAATAATAGGAGAATTGTATAACACTTCATCCCTGTCAGACAAATGCAGTGTAGTAAAAGGGACAATATTTCTCTCTCAGATGTAGTGAAGTAGAAGTATAACGATAAGAGTGAAAAACTCAAGTAAACACAAGTACCACACATGTTTACCCAAGTACAGCAGTTGAGTACATTTACTTAATCCACCACTGATGCTGCTTATTGTTGCTGCTGGTATGAAAGAGGAGGACATGAGGTTGATGTCAGTCACTGCTGATGCTTTAATTAGATTACAGTTGAGACGCATGTCAGTGAATGTGTCAGTATGTATGGACACAGATTAACCAACAGGAAACAGACAGTCCATGTTGTCTGGACAGGAACAAAGCACCCATCAGAAATCAGAAATCATTAAGTATACAGCTAACCACTAGTAACATACTAAGCTAACAGTTACTTATATTACATGAAAGAACAGAATACAGTTTAATTTTCAATTCTCCATGGAGACAGTAGACCAAATAACAGACACAGGGATTCATTCTGAAGACAACTCTTTAAGAGCCCTTTAACTCACAAACTTAAATAAATAAGCTTACTTACCGAGGAACAGCGAGTCCCAGGACTTCTTTAAAGATGCCTGCCCTTTCGTTCACTCATTCCGGCCGCAGCTCCACAAACCGGGCCGAGGAGGCTGTGTGCCGGGGAATGATGATAATTAGCGGATAGCGGTTCAGTAAGGAGCGGGCCTGAGGCGCCTGCCTGGGCCGGCCAGGGAGGAAGCGGCGGTTGTGTTGGAAGATATGACGCGTTACGCCGGGTACGTCTGTACGTCATGACGCTACCCCTTGCGTCCTTAAAAATGTGTTTATGTCAAATACAGAATAAGGCACATAGACATCAATGTTCATCATATAAGCGGTGCAACTTTATATTAAGGTAAACAAATTAACCATCAACTAGTTGTTAATTAACATGCATATCAGCAGTATATTGGCTCTTTATTAGTCATTATAAAACACTTATTAATGCCTTATTCTACATGACCATATTCTACAAGTATAGGCCATGAGTTGAGAGCAGCAGCCATATATATAGATAGAATAGTTGCGACAGCGGAAGTCCAAAATGCTTGATCGTCACGTGGTTCAGGGAGACTCAATAGTTCCCCGGAAGTTCGTGGCGGGACATTTGAATCACGATTTGAATGCATTAATACGATTAATACCAGGATAGAAATGCAATTTTTGGTAATTAGTGGTCAATAAAGGTTTTGATTTGCAATATGTATACAACATATCGATATGTGTATGTAGTTACATCAATGTTTTGTTTTTTTAAAAGTAAAATTTGCTAATATTTGAGGATTAAGATAAAATAAGAAGTACTTTATTGATAACAATTGGGGAAATGTTTACGCTGCATCAGCAAAAGACAAGGCATTGTACATTAGACAGTTAAAAGACTAGAATCAAACAATCGAAAATGTAAACATCTTAAATAGAAATAAAATAGCATTACAAAAAGTAGAAAATAGACATAGTGTGAACAGCTATCTTACCTGTTAACATATACATGTTAGGCTTACGTTGCCTTGGTTAAAGAGCCTGTTGTTTATTGCTTTGAATTCTTTAAAACAAATATTATCTTCTTAAACCTGTATGGTAGTCAGGAGCATCACAAATGAATGTTTATTGATATATTTAGAGGGAGGGAAGGAAGGTTTCAAAATTCTGATTAGATACATTTCTACCATTTATTTCATTCATGGTGGTTTCAGTAATCCCATGGTAATTGAGGACATAAATTATCTAAATGAGTAATGTAATCTTGACTTTCAGAAAGGACAGGAGACCCACAGGTGCCTATCAATGATTGTCAACTGACAGCACAATGAGTCAAAGGACTAGCAGCAGCAGCATGATGATGATGTTCAATGTGTTGTTTTAGGAACATCCATTGTAAATAAATGGAATTCAATAAACATTGAATAGAAAATCATGCAGTTTGTCTGTGCCTTTTCCTCTGTGTTGTCCTGGCATATAGTCTCCCCCATGGTTTGCTGTGCTGCCGGGGGATGCTCCAAGCGCTCAGAGAAAGGAGTACAAATGTACGGCTTCCCCACTGACACAGAGAGGAGGAAAGAATGGCTGGCTCAAGTCAGCAGGAGCAATTGAACTATCACAAAAGACAACAACAGCAACAAAACATGTGAGGTAATCATATTGTTCACAAAACGAAGACCACACCATTGGGAAGCTTAACGTCTGTTTAATCAAAAATAAGGAACAGGGAGAGGCTTGCAAAACTCTGGGAGTTGAGACTCAGGTGCAGGGTGAGGGTCTCATTGCAGGTCTTCAGGCTCCATTGAATCCCCCTGGGGTTCTTGTGCTGAAAGAGGGAGACAAAGACAGGAGAAAGGGTTAGATACATCTAGCAACCTATAGGATGGGAAATTGCTGACCTGTTTTAAACTTACCTTGTGTTTTCACTCTCACTTAAGTCCCTCTCCCTTTGCCATCAATCCAAAATCAGCTGAGCATCATAATACAGACAGGTAATAATCAACAGAATCACAAGGACATATGGCTCTACTAAAAACACTCACCCATAAGTTACGTTTTTGTTTACTGCTTGAAAGTCTCAAATATGCACTCTAAATCCATATATCAATAGCGATGTATCACAAAAATAGCTCTCTTCCTTATTATTGTGTAACGTTAACTATATTATACTAGCTTGAACTCCAAGATGGATATCCTCATTTCACCACCTCCACCCACTACAATTACACGCCCCAATGTTATATTTAACTAATATTTAACTCCCTCCACCCCGGATAAAAGCACGTTAAGAAGCCCCTTTTCTCTAATTCCACAACGTTGGGTTGAAATAACATTAGGAGAACGGATTAATAGGCTGTTCATGGTTAACGTGTGTTGCTAACTTTATCCGGTATCCAAGCCTAATCTGTTATCTGTAAACGTTCCCTAAATCAGGGCTCAACGCTAACTTATAAAAGTGGTTGCCAGGCTGGCAGGAAGTTGTTGTATATGAGCTTTGGTCTTAATATGCTCTCCTCAATATGTCTAAATAACTCAAAATTAGGTATTTCTATGTTCCCTATTTTAAAGTGAAGTCTTGTTCATAACCAATAAGCTAGTAGTTTGACTCTAATTTACCTGAACAGGTCCCCTATTCTAAAGTGGCCTCCTCTTCACACTTTGCAAATACATTATAGCACACAACTACTGAAATTAACCTTAATAGTACATGAACAAAGTAGGCACACGTTGAAATATCTGTTTTATTAATGAACCACTAAAGAGAGGTTCAGACACATGTACCAAAACATGTCAAGTTTCTCCAAGGCTAAGAACACATAATGCAGCCTGTACTTTTTAATAAAAAACGATTTTTAACAGAGTTTAAATATTTGTGATCATACTGTGTGACCTGCTTGTATGTACTTACACACTAGATGTACTGTTCTCTCTATGTGTTGTACTGTCTCAGTGTGAACATATATTAAACAGCCAGCCAAACTCTTTTGAGAGCCAGGGAATGAGCAGCCATGCTCCTTTATTGACTTATTTGCAGCCCACTGACATTCAAACGGAGTGAAACTATAAAAAAATAAGTTATAAGGCACTTAATGATCTCATACATGCAAGTGTAACATACACAGATGACTTGTAGAATATGGTCATGTAGAATAAGTCATTAATAAGTGTTTTATAATGACCAATAAAGAGCCAATATACTGCTAATATGCATGTTAATTAACAACTAGTTGATGGTGAATTTGTGTACCTTAATATGAAGTTGTACCGCTCATATGATGAACATTGATGTCTATGTGCCTTATTCTGTATTTGACATTGTTTCAATAAAAAATATATAACTCAATATATTGAGTTAGTAAGTCAATATATTGAGATAGCTAAGTCAATATATTGAGATAGTAAGTCAATATATTGAGATAGTAAGTCAATATATTGAGATAGCTAAGTCAATATATTGACTTACAGGATTTTTTTTGTTTCCTGTGGCGCAAACAGGCTTCCATAATATTCCATTACTCAATTTTTTTTAAACATATTTTTAATGCTCCTGAATTTCCTAATGTTGGATAAATAAAGTATCTATTTATCTATCTATCTATCTGATAGTTGTGTTAACGAGCAGTTGAACAAGTGTACCTAATAGAGTGACCAGTGAGTGTATGTTGAGCAACTCCAAATATAAACCTGTAGCATAAGGCTATAAGGATGGATAAAGTGCATAGATTATAGCAGTGGTTCCCAACCTTTTTTCCCAAGAGCCCCCCCAAATGACTCCTGTTGGAAAACACATAATCAAAGTAAGCCGGATTTTGCCGATGTGTTTATGTGGATTCAAAAGTCGTAAATAATCTACAAAATGGAGGAGACCGATCTGATCGGAGCAAATGTGACAAATAATCCAACTGAAACCGGCATGGACAATGACTATGTTTTAAAAATGCGCTTATCCAGAAAAGCCTGGTTTGGACACTTTACGGGCAGAAGAAACATTTATATTAAAGAAAGAATTATACATTTCTGTCTTTTTATGCCTTTAGCTACTAACTTGAATTGTTATTCAAATTAATTAATCAATTATTTTTTATATTTTATTGTAATGTAGAGACAAGGCTTTTAGTGACAATCATGTATTGCTTTACAATTATTTGGAAAAAATAAATAAAAATAGCCTAAATATGATATTTGGCCTCAAATCATCTGAGGCCTGGAGCCCCCCCTGCGATCTTTGGCGCCCCCCAGGTTGGGAACCACTGGACTATAGCATATGTTTGCACACTTACGATCAACCTGATCTCACCAGAATGCGTGACTCCACCACGACTCCTTAACACCGCATTGCGTGGTGGAGTCACGAACTTTGCTACATTTACGTGTCTGCACCACGCAAACAACCTAAAGTGAATGAGGCTCCTTTGTCGTGGTGCACACACGCATTTCTACAACGTCCAGTAGTGAGCTTTTATTCTATAAAACGTTTTTAGAATCTACTTTATAGCTTGTAGTAACTCACGGGAGGCTTCTTTTATTTTATTTGTAGGCTATTCATAATCATTTGTATTTTTCGTCAGAATGTATTATGGCAACCCTGTCTCCTAAAAATTACGTTCCCACAGCACTAAACTGCATTCTCAATTACGTTTAGCTAGAAACGAATTTTCTCCCACGTTACGTTATGAACGTATCTTAAATACGTTTATTTTCTACATATCTTTGCCATTTATTGTCTTGCTTATATAATAATGATAATAGTCATTTATAAATATCATTTTAGAGCACACATTTGAAATCAGGTGTCTTTACGTCGTTGCTTATTAACATGTAATTGCTGCTATAAAGATAATAACGTCCTCTGTGGTGTTTAATAAAAGTATGATAGTTGTTCAAATAATAGCCATGAGCAATCACCAGCCTTCTATATATACAAATATATTGTGGTTTTTACATCACATTTACAAATACATTAACATTCATCTATTAACCCTCTGGAGTCTAAGGGTATTTTCTCGATTTTTAGATGTTTTCTTAAATCACCTTTTAAATGTATTTCTTCTAAACTGGCACCCATGTGTTACATATCAAAATGTTCAGGACAATCTCTAGTATTGCTATATATGCAAATTACTCACCTTAGAGCACTGTTTGATGAGATAAGTAGCTCAAAAGCTTAAAATTTGACATCCGATTTTCGGAGAATCTTCAAAACTCTTGTGAAAACACAAATTTACTCATGTGATCGAATTGTTTTGGTGTTTTAGATTTGGTTACCAAAGTCTTAGGATTACAAAAGTAGTGAAATATTTGAATTACACTGTATATAAATGTGTTATTCATGTCTAAAATGAAATTTTATAAAATTCGAATTCTGAGTAAAACAGCTGTCAATCACTCTACTTTCACCACAGCAGGGGCTGACAGCCCGTCCACACAGCGGCGTGCGTTGAAGCTTCCAACGCTTCTGCCCATTCACTTTGAATGGGGTGACGTCACTTTTAGCCGAACTGCATTTTGGGAAGCGACGTGGAGCGTTGCTGGCGTCAAAAGTTGAGCAATGTTCAACTTTTTTTTAGCCAATGAAATCCCGTTTATGCAAATCTGCCAGTACAATCGCTAGCCAATCAAACCGCCTGTATGCTGGGAGAGACTACGCAGGTCATTTCCTCATATTCAAAAAAATGGGAGGGAAAATTAATTATAGCGGTAGTGAATCACCCGGAGCTGTATGATCAGTCTCTGTTGATCTACCGGGATACAAACCGGAGGAGCGAGGCATGGAGGGAGGTGGCAGAGACAGTGGGTGAAACTGGTAGGTTTTCGCCTGTTTGGGGATTTTATATCCAGTTTACTTCGTTTTAACTTTGCTATTGCTTTGTATGTCGGGGGCGGGAGATTCAGGTGATTGGTTGTTGGTCGCGTTGCTCGCAAAAAATCCCCAAGCTTCAGATACACCCACCTCCAAGCGTCAACGCACTGCTGCACTGCTGTGTGGACGCTCCGTGAGATACATCAGGACTGAATAATGACTTCATAATACATAACAAGGTTCATGTGATGTGTAAAAAAAAAAAAGAATTGAGCATTAGAACTTTTTTTTTCAACCCACAAATTATTATAATACCAAGAATGTATATAAATATAACTGCAAAATCTCACTATTTACAATATTGAACATCAGAACTTTTTTTCCTTCAACCAACTATTCATTATACACTGACAAAATGATCCTTCCACCAGTAGTCCAATACATTGTCCAGTTTCAGCAGCCCCATGTATTTATAGAAATCCTCTACAGTCAAGTCAGTCCATTTGTAGGTTTTACCCTTTCCCCATCTCCTGTGCAGCCCGCTTGTTTGTGTTGGTACAGAGTGTCTGTACTGTTAGTGCACTGAAGAACAGCTTGAACAGGTCAAGGGGTTTGTTTGATACTGTTGAGCTGAGCTGTGGCCCGGGTGTGCGAGCAGGTTGAAACCTGGAGACAGGGGGAGCAGTGTCAGGGTCTTCGCCTGTCTTCCAAGACAGTGGAGCTGGCTGCTGTGCAGGTGGGGGTGATGGTGCATGAGCAGCTGGTGGCTGTGTGGGAGGTACGTGTGCTCTACGAGACCTCTTTGCTGTCCGGGTTGATGGTGATGGCTGTGGCTGTGGTGGAGCTGAGGTGTATCTTGACCTCGTCGCAGGCAGAGATGGAGGCAGCTGTCGTAATGCTGGTCCGCTAGTCCTTGGTGGGGATGGCAGTGGTGAAGGCCCTTGATCCACGGTAGATCTCAACATGGTGGCAGGCACAGCTGGAGGCTCCTGGATAAATGTCATCTGTGGGCCACTAGGTCCAGGCAGCTGTGAAACCTCTGTAAAACAAATAAAAATTGTGGGACAATAATTATTACGAAGTTCAACACACACACCTACCTATGTATTGTACTCCCCATTACTACATAGCACTCCCCACAAATGGCAGGCACACATATAAATAAATTAAATGTCTCCGTTGTGGGACAAATAAAGGATTATCTCATGTATCTACACATGTAATCTTACTTATACACACCAAAATAACGTTTACACATAAATAAAGTTTACACAGAGTAAACGTTTACTAATCAAGAGTCTATTTTGTCCAAAGATAAAATTCATGACGAAAAAATGGCAAATGCACATGTAAATAAGTATATGACAGTCTCATCTGTACAGAACAGTATGATAAAAATAATCACAGGCACACATGTAAATAAGTCTATGACAAAGTCTCATCTGTACAGAACAGTATGATCAAATAAAATACATGTCTATAAATGTCTCCGTTATG
Organism: Gymnodraco acuticeps; assembly: GCF_902827175.1. Taxonomy (NCBI): domain Eukaryota; kingdom Metazoa; phylum Chordata; class Actinopteri; order Perciformes; family Bathydraconidae; genus Gymnodraco; species Gymnodraco acuticeps. The sequence continues at coordinate 1,121,675 of NW_022991575.1, forward strand.
GGACGAATAAAGGATTATTTGTATTCATCTACACATGTAACCTTACTTATACATGCCAAAATAACGTTTACACATAAATAACATTTACACAGAGTAAACGTTTACTAATCAAGAGTCTATTTTGTCCCGAGAAAAAGTTCATGAGGGGAAAATAAAAAGGTTGATAAATCCATTGTTCATTTTTGCGGTACTCCTCACAAAATGGCAAATGCACTACAAGTTATATTTACACTTACCCATCCTCAAATGGATCCCTGCTGTCCCTGTATTCTTCTTCTTCAGAATAGTCGAAGCCTTCAGGTTCTGATGAGCCATCTTCGTCACTGCAGCTCGCGAAAATAAAATCGCGCGTCCGCAACGGTAAAGTTCCTTCGAGCCATTTTCTCTATCTTCTTCACAGACTAAAAGACTGAAACTGATGGGAGACACCTGTTATATGTTTATTTATTGGTGGGTAGGTCCTTAGATTTCTCGAGTGTCCATTGGTCATTTCAGACCGACATGGCTGCCGGCCGGCCGAGATGTCCTTGACTGACACACAAATCCACCAATCACAGTGTAATCAAGCTGCTTTGAGCGGCAATATTGGCTGCTGTGCCCTGGGTACAGTCTCACAGGAGATACTCTTGAAAAGCTACGATTCTAGCGATTCCGCAGATATCTGAATCATATTTCTACTCCTTACAAGCGAAAATCTATGATTAAATACGTAAATAAATGTGCACTTGGACGCGGACTCCAGAGGGTTAATCACTAGGCGATGAGTGGCAATAATCTGAAAATGAGAAATAAAATGCTCCCACTCAGGCCCGGCTCCAGGATGAAATGACTGAGGGGGCTGTTAAAAAATCAGAGGGGGCGATTTTTTTTCACAACAACGAAAAATACTGGCAATGTAATTAATTGACACACCAAGCTTTTTTCCTTCTCAGTGCTCTAGAATCTCTTTGCTTCTTTATTTGTATTCCCGATTTACCCCTCACATTCTGTTCTTTTCCTCTGATCTTTAACGATAGTACATTATTAGATGGCTGCACTTTGGTTAAGAGACTAACATTGATTTCCTCAATGTATAAATTGACAGGCTCTGTAATTATAAAATGTTGACTGTTCGACATGAAGCTCGAAGCTACCTTACAGTACACCGTTGATCCTGAGTCCTGTTAGTTAAAGTGTTTCATAGTTAGCTTAGCTAAGCATCAACATAACACTGAAAGATATGGATGTTATGTGAAAGTATTTCTGAGAAAAAGTCAGCTGAAATGGTGGCATAGTTGCCACTGCTTTACGTATCGACAGCATGTTTGGACGTATTTGCAGCAGTAAATAAATGTGGCTGTTTGGCCAATGACGTTGCCATAACAACACCTGAATTTAAATGTGCAACCTCTTTTTGTGACAGATTTTTGCATGAAATTATAATTATTCTGAATGATATTCCTATTGACAGCTCATTTCTATGTGAGCATTATGAGATGACAAAACAAGAATACAGTTTGAAAGGGGAGTGATTTGTAAAATATCCATAAAGAAAAATCTGTTTACAGTTCTGTTTCATATGGGTGAGATGTATCCATAGATCTCTTAATTTGGCTCTCAAAGTGCACCAGATTGATGCTTTTAACTTCAATATTAAAAAAAAAATCTTCCCGGGTGAGCATGCCGCCTGACCCCCTAGAGGAGGTTAGGTACACGGTGTGTACACGCTTATTTATACAATATGTGTGCTTATGCTAACATCATAAGACAACATTTGGTTCCGTGTTGTGTGTAGCGAGAACGCGCTAGAGTGAGGGGGGCCCCCAAGCCAAAGCTCGCTTAGGGCCCCCAAAAGTCTAGGGCTGGCCCTGAATACGGTTTATATAATACATAACATATTATTATTATTATAATAAAAGGGCTCACTTTGGCAAAAACCTGACCCATACAGGTATTGCAGCCATAAATAATAACAAGTAACCATCATGTGTGGTGCTATCTGTAGTTGTCTGTCTTATTTTTTGTCGATTTGATATTGTTTTCACAGTGCTGTGAAAATACATCTAATCTAAACTAATTTAATATTCAATCCCGTACTTGGCGATTGAGAACATACATTCGTAATTTACCTCGTTTAAAGCACTTTTGTTGTAATACTATGGATTTAGTTGACACTACTAGCCGACTTTCTTTTGTCCAATATTTTTGCGGGAAGGTACATTGAATTAGAAGTAGAACTAGCTAATGCAATTCCTGAAGAAATTGTTAGTGGGAATGCTTTATGCTGAAAAGCTGACGCTGAATTGATATGCTGAAATGTAATGTGTAAGAAGAAAGTGAAGAATTTAGATTGAACACTGGGGGCTTGAATGTGTGATGAGAGAATAAAATAAAGTAAAAAGGCTTGGAAAAGCAGCAGAATATTTGAACTGCAAACTTTTGAACTAACTTGATGGCGAATGATCTGTCGCCATGGCAACGGCATTTGATGACACCCTATAATACGCTTGGATGCGTTGATGGCTGCATCGTTACCAAACCTGTGAAGTTTTGGGCAGTTTGGAGCATTTTCACTGAAGTTATGAGAAAACCGTGTTTCATGGCGAGCATTGTGTTGCCATGGCAACGGCATTTGAAGAAATCTCAAAACTGTCCCGTAGATGTCTTCACGGCTGGACTGTTAGCACACATGTGAAGTTTGAGCACTTTTTGAAAATGTTCATAGGAGTTAATGTATAGCGACATCGTCTTTTCTGGCGAGGGATGTGTTTCCATGGAAACGGCATATGATAACACCCCATAATTGACGTAGAGCTGTTGAGGGCAGGACCATTAACCATTATCTGAAGTCTGCTGCTCTGAGCATGTCAGTTGGAGTTATGACATCATCGTGTTCCATGACACAGGTATTTATATTTGAGCTAACGATATGTCCAGAGATCAAAGGTTTCCAGGATGATGTGCACTAATCAGTGAGAGGGGAGCATTTTCATTGTTCTGAATGAGAGATAAACCTCTTACATGTGAACGTTTTGTTGAAGAACCGTAACAGATATCGGTGATATTTCAAAGCGTGAAGCATGTCAAGGAACTTGAGCATCTGAAGTGTACTTTGTGTACTTTCTGGTTAATAATGTGGCCTTTTTGGCAGATTAACTAAAGGTGTGCGGCTGCTGTGGTGGGGATCGATGAGGCTGAACTTACAATAGGGTTGAATGGAGACATGTTGAAAGTATTTGTCACTTCATGCCCTCAAGAGGCATTTTGTTTAATTATTTTGCTTAATTTATTTTTATTTTTCAAGCTACGAGATGTTTTCCTACGTTTCTCATGAAAAATGATGTCTCAGGAATGTAGGGTTTGGGAATTATGGCAGGTTTAAAATAAAATATGAAGGCAAAATTAAATCTGTCCTCCACTCTGCATCACACACTCTAAAATCTGAAGAAGGCCTCTTTACCAAGGTCTGAACAATGATTAATATCTCTAAAAGTACGAAACAGATTGTTATACGAATAATGTCAGAAAGATGTATAACATTTTAAAGTTGGAATGAGGTTTCTGAGTGAAAGTATGAACGAGCAGTTAGCAGTTGAAGTTGCATGAAGATTGTTCAAGTCTGAAGAGTTTCTCCATTGACTTCCATGTTAAAAATGTGATAAATGATGGGATGTATCTTTGGAATTATGAAAGTCATGAATAAGAAAAGTAATGGCCATCGATTCCCGACCGAGCTGAACGTTTTGATGTTTGAACGGAGTTTCTGCGATGTGGAATGTGGGAGAACAAGAGGTGCAAAATAACCCGGCGGAATAATAATGAATTTCGTGCGCAGCATAACAGACTAAACAAGAAGAAGAAGGAGAATAAGTAGAGGTAGAAGAAGGAGAAGAAGAAGAGGTAGAAGAAGAAGAAGTAGAGGTAGGAGAAGAAGAAGTAGCGGTAGAAGAAGAAGAAGTAGAGGTAGAAGAAGAAGAAGTAGCGGTAGAAGAAGAAGTAGTAGAAGAAATACGCTCCCAGGGTTGCATTCCAATAGTCCATTTAGTTTAGGAACCTTCCTAACGGAGTGAAATGACCCGGAAGTACGTCACTGGCAGCCATGATAAGTGCCGTTCCAATTCTCCAAATGAAAGGAAAGGAGGTTTCAAACTTCCTTTATAACCTCCTTTAGCTTAGGAACCACTGGACCTCCCTAACCGAAAGGAGGAGAGAAAACGCTGCCCCACAATGCATTGCAGCCGCAGCATTTGCCATCACAACAGTCGGCCGTTCACGGAAACAACCGATTATGACCGAGAAATTATATCATGAAAGTTACGGTGCTTATTAAGCATTTTAAAACGTATGTGGTAAGTTGCCAAAGTGCTTTTTTCTGAACGTTCATCAGTATTATAATCAAAAAGAGAAATATGAACGTTAGTTTTTACTGAAATGATCAAATAAAGTCAACATCTCACAGTCTTTACTGAGCTGTGTGGGGTTTGTTCAACTTTTAAAAGATGTTTGAATGGTGATATACACAGTGATAGATGTTAAGGACTAACGTTTATAATAAATACATTTGTATTGATTTTAAGATATTTTCATACAATCATACGTAGTGGGATCATTTGTATTAATGTGGACCGGAGGGAGAGGGTGACGAGCATACGTTTCACTTTCCTTTTTTATTTCAATTCCAACTTTGGTCATGAAGAATATGTTTCTCTCTTGTCCACGTTCATAAAGCATAAAACAACAGCATCAGAGCACGGTGCAGAGTCTCTAGATGAGTTTACAGTAGTCCCTCGTTCTTATTGAACATCCATATTGTAGTCCGCTGTATAGAAAACTGTAGTTTCCATAGTTTCCCCAGAGCAGCAGACGCACATTCATGACGTCCGCTGGCGCATCATAAACACGTCGGATAGTGAAAGTGCATTCGGATTCTCTAAAGTACCGCGGTCTCTTCTCCTAAGTCCTTTTGAATTCTCCTATCCACTATCCCTTAACCCCTTGACGTTTCACTCAGAGGTCAAGGAATAGGAGATAGGGTTAGAATTTAGGAGCTGATTTTTGGATTATCGGAACGCAACCCCGGTTGGTCAATCCCCGACCCGTATTGCGCATGCGCAGATCTAAGATCCAGTAGAAATGATAAAAAGTAAAAGTCTGCTGCTTATTGTTCTACTAGGCCAAAGAGTATATGAGAGTGAGACAGAGATGGGGACTCGAGTCTGTGACTCGGACTCGAGTCGCACTTAAGTCACACACACAGAGACTTCAGACTTGACTTGGACTCCTGCTCAAAAGACTTCGGACTCGACTTGGACTCGTGTTTTGGGACTCGTGAACAATCATTGTGTTTTCTATTTTTGGCGTATTAAAGGTGGGGTAGGTAAGTTTGAGAAACCGGCTCGAGATCGCTAGAATTTGAAAATACACAACCGGAGAAAATCTGCCACTTCCTCACAGAGCCCCTCCTCCAACACACACGAACGCGCACATGACCAATGAGGGCACGAGATCAGTTTGTGCCCCGATGGGAGGCTGACAGGCAGGTAGGCCATCCAGTTACTTTATCCGGGCCGGCTATCGGGATGTTAAGAGCATTCCACCTTTAACATTAACATTAACATCATGGTAACACCATGGCGACCGGCGGCACACCTGCAGCTGTACCGCTTGTAATTAGGTTCAACTATAACAACTTCGAACAAAACGCCGGCGGCACCAACAAAAGGAGCGCACACTGCAAAGTCTGCAATATTAAAATCAAGGATGCTGGTGTAACAACGTCAAATTTCATCAGGCACTTGAAAACTCACCCGGAGAGGTCAGTCACATTAACGCATATGGACGGTTAGCAAACATGTTTAGCTCAGCATCAGCTATGTAATGTTAACTTAGCTTGCTACTAGCTTTGTAACTGAATATTTGAAAAGATGAGTGAATGTTTGCTTGTCACACTTGTTTGCGTTGAGTGCCGTTGACATCCAACTCTTGACATGACATAAAAAAGGTCGGTAACGTTAATCATTACGTTCCGCTGCTACCATCTACTGGCTAACGTTAAACGTAGAAAAATACATAGTTACATAAATACATCTGTCGGTTTATAGGCAGGTTACAGGTTTATTGTTGACCACGTAACGTTAATGTTACAGGTTTATCAGGTTACCATTACACTGGGTTTGAGTGAGAGCATAGAGGAATATGTTTATTTATAGTAGACTTAAAATATGTAATTAGAGACCCAGTGTAATTAAACAATACGGTTGCAGAGGTCAAATTTTAACATTTTTGTCCACTGGCCAAATGGCTAGCCTAGTGAATGTTGAAATGTTACCAGCCACTCAATAGATTGCCATTGTTATGTTTGGCTGGTGCGTGCAACATACAGTACCAGCCACTTGCATGATTTACCAGCATTTGGCTGGTAAATGGTGTTAATGGTAGATATCTCTTTTGGAACAGGTCATGTTTTAATATCACCAGTTCAGTATATTTCAGATAATATTGCAGCAATAGTTTTTTAGTTGCAAATGGCACAGAACAAATGTTTACTTTTAAGTACTTTTAACACAGTTTCCCTGCGGGGGATTAATAAAGTATTTGTGATACTGATTTTTGATTCTGAAGTGTTTTGCTTATAAGTTGTTTGCATTTAGCTAAACTGTGATGTTTTTCCTCATATTGCATTGCAATAGCCTGTTTAAAGTGATCATATAACAAACAACTAATCAGTACTGATACTGTATGCTAATAGATATAGGAGTGATACTAATACAGTAAATGCTTTGAATTTCTTAGATAGAGCTGTGCAGTATTCTTAACAGACTGGATAGCAGCAGACAATAGAAGGCTTATTACAACCAGAAGAGACATGAGACTTTTATTTTTAAGAGACTTGAGACTTGACTTGGACTCGTGACCAAAGACTTGAGACTTGATCAAGTCTCACCCCACAAAGACTTGAGACTTGACTTGGACTCGTGACCAAAGACTTGAGACTTGACTTGGACTTGCAAAAAAAGACTTGTGAACATCTCTGGAGTGAGAGTGCATTAATTAATATATTTGGCAGTTTGGAGTAAGTCTGGACCAGGTGGAGGGATTATATCTCTTCGCTGGCCTGGGAGCGCCTTGGGATCCCCCAGTCAGAGCTGGTTGATGTCGCCAGGGAAAAGAAAGTTTGGGGCTCTCTGCTGGAACTGCTACCCCCGCGACCCGATCACGGATAAGCGGGAGAAGATGGATGGATGGATGGATGGAGTAAGTCTGTAGATTTGTTTGTGTGTGTGTGTTTCATGTCTATATAGGCCTCTCACGATAATTAATTTTTTTGGATACATTTTCCCGGAAATTATTGCGATAAACAATAATATTGTCGGCACTGTTGTATGACCATTTTAGACCACTGACATAATGATAATATATAATAATAATTCAAGTACATCCTTTCAAACTGCTCGTCACATCCTCCCTGTTCTCCCTGGCCCTTTCTCATTTCTCTAATTTCCCCTCCTCGACTCCTATCCTCGAGACTTAGTCCCGCCCACAGGAGATGCGAGCGGAGGAGTCGAGGAGGGGAACCGAGGAGAGAGGAGGGGAAGCAGCAGGCGGTTAGAGAAATGAGAACTCCTCTCCTCTGAGCGGTCATTTTAAAGAGACGTACATTAATGATGACAGGAGGCACCATAGATATATATATATAAACACTAGATGACTCACCCGCGCTGCTGGCCAATGGAGACCGACGTTGCCACATGGCCGCCATCTTGCTACAGGTAGTGCTCTCATTCATAACATTATGGTTTACTATTTAAATAATCATAGCTTGCTCAATTTTCAAACGGTTTGGTTTTTTATAAACATCAAAGATGTAGTGAAGATACTGTATACTTATAGTCATGGAATTGCTTATGAAAATAACATTAAGCAGATAAAGCAATCAGGGTATCCGCTAGGATTTTTTCTCGCCGGTCAAATGTCCGGGCAGAATTTATTTTATCGGACAAATTTGAAACTTACCGGTCATATTTCAATAATAATAATAAGAGTTGTGTAGCAGAGTTTCCGTTAGCAGGTAATTACCGGACTATGAGCAGATATGCTGATGTTTAAAACTCAGTTAATGGGCTCATTTTTATATTGCTTCAGTTTATAATCGTAACAGATCGGAAAATTCAGATTCATTTTCCAATAAATTATTCCACAAACAATATAATTATTACATTCAAACAAACTACTTGTAGTAGATAACGTACATTATTCAAAAGTTTACATTAACTTTGAATAATAACACGGGAGAAACGGAGCCTCTCTTTTCCCCTCTCCCTCCCTCTCTCCTGACAGCCCGTCAGTTTCTCATGCAGCTCGCTAAACAGTGGGCGGGGCTTCAGGTGATTATGCAGAGCTGCGTGTCTCGGTCTGACTCAGCAGCTGATCTGATCTCTCTCGCGTGTCCGGTTATACTTCACTTGCGTTTATGTCCATATCGATCAGATCCAGCTCTCCTGATCGGCCTTTATAGAGAGCACCATAGCCGCGGGAAGTCATTTTGCTCAGGGGGTGCTGCCAAAAGTGTGGATGGAGCCGTTTAAAAACATTTGTTAAAGGCGGTGCCGGGCCGGGCCCGGCTGTCAGCGATACGAGCAGGGGCGGACTGGCCATCTGTAGAATCTGGAGAACCACAGAACGGCCGGTCGTCAAGGGCCGTTGACAGCCGGTGTCAGTACCAGATATGTTCGGCCTACCAGATATGTTCGGGTGTATTTCCGTCGCATCCGTCATCCGTCATATCCGTCATATACTCACCTCCCTCTGCTCCCAGCGCTATGCTGCCACACACCGGCCGTCTGCGGAACTGCAGCCGGAGGAACTCGGTACAGCTTGTTATGTGTGAACGATCTAGATCCCTCCGCTTCCCCATAATTACCGCGACCATTTTAACTTTCATGACAGAAATGGAGAGCTTTTATGCTGAGATAAAGCAGTACGTGCTCAATGGTGGTTACCACAATCTCACCATCGCCGCTGAAAAGCATGATAAAAGGAAGGCGTTAATTCGGAGGGCATCCAAACAATACCTGATCAAAGGTAAGTAACAGAATAAGACCATGGTTAAGTCACGAACATACGTTTTTATTATGAGGTATAAACCCCCTGTACATGTGACATCATCACATCCCTTTACTTATAGGGATCAATAAAGTATATATCTATCTATCTATTTATCTAATGGTGTTTTTTGGTGCAAAAGTGATCATACCTCTAATGGTTTATCATATTGCAATTCCAACATTTTTCAGTAAATCGCAAGGACTCCACAGCTTGTTTCTCCTTTTTCTTTTTATACACACTTTACATTACTGTAGTTGTTACGTCTAAACCACATTTGCCACTGGATTTCTTGAACAGCTTTTAGTCATAATGTCATCTCTACACATGTCTAAATGATTGTTTTGTTTTTCCTGTTGTGCCAGCTGGAGATTTGTACTACACATACAAGGACAATGAGAGGATGGTTGTGTGCACCAAGGACCAAATTATCAATGTCCTGAAGGAGTGCCATGATAACCTGGGTTCCGGAGGTCATGCAGGGAGAAGGCGCACCACCGAGAAGGTTTTGGCAACGTACCACTGGTCCACTATGCGGGAGGACGTGAAGAAATGGGTGGGAGTTTTTGACTGACTGACTGATTATTGATCTACAGAAATGTGTTGTATGTGTACATTGAAACAGAGTGAGACAGTTTGAGCTCCATCAGAGCAGAGAAAACATATTTCAGAACTTTAACAGTTTAATTCTGTCTCCTCTGAAAGTTTTCTCTGTTCTATCATTTTTATACCTAAAGTTTTTTGTTTTGCTGATTGAAAATGTATGATATTTGCTAAGGTTGATGAGTGTCCCCGCTGCCAGCAACACGAGGTCATTAAAACGGTTGCACCCGTACTGCATCCCATTCATGTTCCCGAGGCATGGACTGTCCTTGGTGTGGATCTCATTGGCCCACTTCCCTCCACTGCTAAGGGCAAAAGGTACTATCATGATGGGCTGAAGCATGTGTAACCTCCTTTAAAGGTTCTAAACGTGAAGAATCTGGTTTCAAAAGAAAGGAAATCATTTACAGTGATTCTGTATGTATTTACAACATTCTGCATTTTATATTGCAGATACATTCTAACAGCGACTGATCTGTTCACGAAGTGGGTGGTAGCAAAAACGCTCTACCACAAAACAGCTGTTGAGGTCTCAAAAAAGATTGTAAATATTCTTCTCGATTTCGGTCTTGTCGAGAAGATCATTACCGACCAAGGACGGGAATTTGTCAATGAGGTACAATAATCTATCTAATACAGTGTAAGTGTTATGTGTAACAATTGTTAGAGATTTGAAGGGATATCTGATCCGCTTTTCAAATCTCCGCGCGTTCCTATGAAGCTGGTTATAATACAGGAAGGAATCCATATCTACAAAGTAACCGTTAACAATAATCTACTTTAATGGCAATATGACAATGCAATACAATCATTACAATACAACATGATATATTACAGTTATATTGCAATGCTTAAGGAGTAATGCCGGCTTACTCCTGCTCCAGTCCGCATACTGCAGAGCTACTTCCACCCGAGGGCAGCATGTGAAGAAGAGGCCGAACGCCAGGGATCCACCGGATATATACCAGAGTAAGAAGGAGGGGTTTGGTGTTAGGTCAGCTGGTCATCTTTTCAGGTCATCTCATTGGGAGACGCAACGCAGCAGGAAACGCAGCAGGAAACCAAACAGGCTCACTTTACAACAAAAGGTCTCAAGGCCTGCATACCTACACCTCCCCCACAGAGCCATAAAACCCTGTTTACTCCAACCAGCCCAGAATGTTTATAGCCATTTGTAGTCCTTACATTTATGAAAGGATAAAACAGAGAAATCAATATAAAACACAAACACAGGTATTGTTTGAACAGTATTCACTTAACTGCTACTATTGATAAGCACCAGAGAAACCCAAGGGACCTCTCTTAACATCACAACCACTGCAGCTAGATCTAAGTTGAATGCAAATCAGGACATGCTCTCACCTTCCCCCATCTTCCTTTGTCCTCAAAAACACATGTCAACAGGCCCCAAATGCAGCTCACAGTTTTACCCAAATTATTCCCATTTTAAGCTTATCCATAGTTTGCTAACATGAATAAATACAAATATAACTCTACAAATGTAATACGATTTTTCAGGTAATTTGGTAATCGGTGTACACTAAACCATCTGCAGGTCAACCGTGGTGTTTTCGATGCACTGGGTGTAAAACACTGCATCACTTCAGCGTACCATCCCCAGTGCAATGGCCAAGATGAGCGTACAAACCAAAACATAAAAAAAGCACTTGCAAAGTACTGTGGAGAGGACCAGAATGACTGGGATTTACATCTGAGGGGCATTGTGGCGAGCATTAACACCTCAAAGCAGGTACAATGTTGTAACAAATGCAGATGGAAACAATACTCAACAGAGATACTAAAAGGAATTTGTATGCTTTCAGAGGTCAACCAAGTGCACGCCCTATTTTGCCCAGTTTGGGAGGCACCCTCGCGTCCCGGGTGTTATAAATGCTACAGTCAATGACAGGGATGATACCTCTGTTTTGGTGCCTGCTGATGAGGCAGAACAGCAGCTTGAGGCAAAGGCTGCAACCATTGCAGATTTGCACTCGAAGGTGAGAATAAAATGGCAATATTTAAAACATAATAACTCCTAAAAAATGCAAGCGTATGTTAAGGACTGTAAATGATAACTGTTACATATCTTTCTCAGATTTACCAGAACATCCAAATAGCACAACAGAGACAGAAAATCTCTTTTGAAAAACGCAAGGGAAAGAATGTGAAATCTTTCCTGATTAACGTTGGAGATGAGGTCCTAAGAGCGAATAAGAGGAAGGAGGGCCGAAAAGGTGGAAAACTGGAGTGCAACTGGTTTGGCCCTTATGTGGTTTCCTCAATCACCAACAAGGGTGTGGCAACCCTGTTGAGCTCAACAGGAGCTCAGCTGAGACAGAGTGTGAATGTGTCTCAGCTGAAGCCCTTTATCAGGCCTATGTTGAGAGGTATTTTGATTATCAATACAAGGACACATTTTAGGTATACTTCATGTGTGGTACTTCAATAATACTGTTTATTTTGTGTCTATCTAATAACAGCTGAACCGAAGTTGGATTCGGAGGGGTCTGTTGCTGACCACCAGTATGCCCTCTCTGGTGCGAAATACGCAAAGGATCTACATCCGATTCAAGACAAGCTGGTAGATATATGTTTACTTCATGCACAGTGATGGAGGTGCATTGTTTTGATTTTAATTTTTCTATGTTTTCTATTGGCTTGAAGTATGTTTTGCAATCTGTTATTTGCAGCTCAGCTATGTGCTAGACCACAATAGGCCTGGAGCAGAGGTCATTGTGAAGGAGGGTGATGTGTGCCTGACCAGAGAGGACTTTTGGAGCCTGGGTCTTCCTCAGTGCATGGAGTCAAATGTAGGTATACTTGAGCTTTCCTCCCAACTTCATCTTGTCTCAAATAAATGGCACAGGTAACTTACTGTTGTTACTGTTTCAGATTGGAAACACGTGCCTGAAGATGGTACAAGAAGCCACCCAAAGACATGTACGGTTTTCAACAGACATCATTGGCCTGCTTTTTTCTTTTGAATAACACATATTTTCTAAATAGCTGTTTAGTGGTGAAACTCCAATCTCGTGAAGTGTGGTTGTCTCTTGTTGTTGAACATACTTCTATGAAGATTTCATTTTTTTTGAAAAACTATCAATATAGGGCAAAGATATATACATCGTGGATATGTATGTGGTTCCTACCTGGAAGTCCAAAACAGCTGACGCGTTGGCCAGTTTTCCAGTAAGTTCCTGTTGCTTGAGACCTATGTTTCTTGAAATTGATATACAGCAACTTAAAATCCCTTGTTTAAAATACTAGGCTGACCAATTGGCCACCAAGGACATGGTTTTCATCCCTGCCTGGAGTCGGCAGCAAGGAAAGGCAGATCACTATTTGCTTTGCGTGAGTCTGTTCCAAATGATCTCACCAGCATGTACAAAATGAACATAAGTTGTGCTGTGTGGTTTTCTTCTGGTGTTTGATTATGTCTAATTTCAGCTATTTTGTCAATGGTTGACAGGTGATCAAGCCAGCAAAGAGAGAGTTATATTTGCTCGACCCTCTTAAGCCAGATGGCTTTGGGGACAATTCCTACAAGGACATATTTAGGTTTTTGTAACATGATTACCCCCACCGTTCTGTGGCTTGTATGGGAGTTCTAAATAGTTTATAGTATTCTAATACTGCAGTAACCATCTTGTAGACCAGGGGTCTGAATCTGATCAAATTCATTTATAATATATCTCCATTTCCACAAAGTCTGGAGTGTCCTTAGTGGAACCAAAAGAAAAAGAGTCTGCAACAGGATGCTATGAATTATAATGTTCATTTTGTTATAAGCCTTGTTCAAAGGTTGTTTTCAAGTTCAGCTTTGTTCAGAGGCTGGTAAACGTATTTTTGTTTGTTTTATTTTAGCCCCGTTCAGTGGCTTTCATAACTTTCCTCTTTTAAGGCATGCAATAGTTCAATGTAAGGAAATCCAAAAACATGAATTACATTGAGTATAGCGTTCCTTCACCAAATCAATTCCCATGTCTTGTCATTTCTTTTGACAGTGACCTAGCGCACCGCATTGCTCCAGGTCAGTGGACAGTAAAGTTCGGCAGAGACGTCAAGGTACATTTCTCCACCATCTCATACACCTGCTTTCACATGTCTTTATTTTCCATTTGACCATGAACATCACTGTTATATTCCAAATTCTTACAGGGTTTGCCTCACCAAACCACGGGCAATGACTGTGGTGTCTTCATACTGATGGTAAATTCCTCCCTTGACACTTTTTTTTAAGGGGTTTTGTTAGTTTTTTAGGCATCTGTATTAACGGGTCAGTCTATAAGCACTCTAATAGCACCATAAATTACATTTAAATAACCACAAAAAGACAATTATTGTTTCCGATATTGATTTAACGAGATGCTGTTATAACATGGAAACGGCTTAATTTAAAAAAATAAGCTTCAAAAATGTTTTATGAAGCACACTGGGTACAGCCCTGTAATACATGTGTTCCGTGTGTATATAGTCTTACGCAAGAAACACATAGCATGAACAGACTGCAACAAAACCAGTCTTACAAAACAGACTTCTGCTAAACTGGTGCAGAAGCAAAGCATCTGCCTTAGATGAAGTTCACACAGAACTGTGGAAAAGGGAGAACATCTGTACTTGCTTTCAACGACATGATCAGGCTTATATATTATAAAAGTGTTGGCTAAAGTAACGCAGAATATATATATTTTTTAATTGTAAATAATTAAGTACACACACATAACAAGCTGTACCGAGTTCCTCCAGCTGCAGTTCCGCAGACGGCCGGTGTGTGGCAGCATAGCGCTGGGAGCAGAGGGAGGTGAGTATATGACGGATATGACGGATGACGGATGCGACGGAAATACACCCGAACATATCTGGTAGGCCGAACATATCTGGTACTGACACCGGCCGGCCCTTTTAAAAAAAAATTGTTTAACGGCATCATTTAAGTTGCGCTGACGGGCGACAGCGGCCGCTAATGCAGTTGTGTGGTTCTTATCTGTCAACAACACACGAAGAAGAAAAAAGACCGGCCACACGAAGAGAAGGGATTAGACGCCGCGGCAGACAGGAAGAATAAAAAAACATGGATACAAATCAAAGAAAACGAAAAGAAAAAGGTGGGGCCGAGAAGGCGAGAACAAAAAAGATGAAGTCACTCGCAGGTGAAGCATATACATGTCGCAAATTGACAGACCTTTTTGGCAGCAGCGCTGCTACGAGCATTATCAGCAGCAGCTTAGAACAAGTGCAAGATGATGAAGAGAATGATGAGGGCGTGAGTTCAGATATACAGCCAGCCTCCTGCGTTCATGATGAGGGACAGAGTTGAGCTGCTGGAAGAACCAGCTCAACTGGCACACGTGCAGGGCAAGAGCAAGAGGTGGGTGAGAATTATCCCTTGAACTCAGTGGCGTTTTCTCCTGGAGGCCAAGGGAAGCCAGGCTTTCCCTGTTTTTTTGGATTGTAGTTATAATTTTAATAAATACATAAAAACACTTCGTTTAGTTTCGGTAATTATTCCGCCGGCCCATCTCTCCCCCATTCTCATTGAGTATTTTACAAAGAGTGAAACAGCGCCCCTCTAGATGTTATGGTGAAACAGTAGATTGCACTCTGTTGCGAGAGGAGGCTAGCCGAAATTGGCTTCCCTTGGTGAAAATAATTGAGGGATTGACCAATCAGATGATGCACGTCATGCCTCACAATCCAATCAAATCGCATCAACTTCAGTTCGTACTGTAACTGTCATCACTGCCCTTAAAAAGTAGCAAGCAACTGAAGCAAGTGCAATTATGGAGGGTGGAGATTTGGAGTATTTCATCAAAAATAATTTTACTAAACTTCCGCTACAGGAAGCAGCTCAAAATGAAATCTGATGACAGGCCAATGCCCAAACTGGAGCTGTGCACAGAGAGGGAAAAAGGAGCGAGTCGGACGTAAAACTTTAAACAATAAACAGCGGATTTCTAACATTTGACATTTCATGTGGCCGGACTGGGTCAGTTTCCAGGGCTGAATTTTAGTCCCAGTCCGCCCCTGGATACGAGCCGCATAAATTGTTTGTTAAAGGCGAGACACGGCAGGCAAAAACATCGTTTTTCATGCACTGGTCAATTTTGAGATGTTGTGCTATTTTGATTCCATAACATGTTTTCTTTCAGGCTTTTGAAAGGAAAACGTACAAAATACACATTTAAGTGTTCATTTTACTATAGTTTGTCTATTTGCATCTGTATATTTCTCCTAAATTCACCAAAAGTTAACATTTCTAACGTAACATCTCCTGCACAATGATCTCATCGGATCCAAATATGGTCATTTCCTTTGTATCAGCAACCAATCGTGAAAGCACAAAAGGGTCTTAAACCAATAAACGAAATCTCATTGGCTGGTGTCAATTTCTGACAACGTGATTCGTTCAGATGCATCACGTGGTGTGTAAAACACTTCCTGGTTAGCTTTCCGCTAGAAATGTAAATCTCAAAATGGCAAAAGAACGGCGAAAAAAACGTTCACAGAGAAGACCACAACAATTGTCACTTGCACGAAGCAAGGTTATACAAAACACAAATGACCCCGAACATGAAATACCTTCACGGAGTGCGTCGATGCGCAAGCTATCATCCAAAGAACAGAGGGTTTAGCTAGCGCCTCACTGCAATCTTTAAAGTTCGTTTTCTCAAAATGAGTTTTTTCTCCTACTCTGAGTCCGAAATTTCCACTTCAGTTGCACTTACATACACCAAACCTTCCAGTTATATTCCCCTATCAATATTATGAAGGCTTTTACAGAAGGGTTTGTTCATATATCATTCATAGCCTGAATTATATAAGATTTTATATCTAGAAACATGGCGAAAATTGATATTTTAGGGCTGTTGACAATATTTTCTGATTTATGGAGTGATAAAGAGAGATATCCAAAATCCCTTCTGTAAAAGCCTTAGATGCTAATATGACTACAAAATGAAAGAATTTTGAACCTGGCTTTATCCAAAGTTCAGATTTCGGTTCCTGAAATGTGTTAAAATATGCGCAAATGTAATGAGATAATGGATAATTTGCATATTCAGAAAACTTGTAATATAAGAAACAATTGCCTTATTGTAGGTAATTAACTGGAGAAATTACCCTATTCACCTGGGGTGTCTCGCCTTAACTAGGCTTCATAAACCATTATAGACAGGGCTGCACATAACTGGTGCGCAGGTGCGCATGCGCACCTCGGCCAAAAAAAGAGCACCGGGTCATTTGAAAAAAGGCGCATTTGCGTACCAACATTGAGAGAGAGGGAGAGAGAAGAGAGAGAGAAAGATATTTGCGAGTTGCATATGAACTCAGGGCCGGCCCGTCGCACTGGCGTTGATTTTCGCCTAGGGCGCCAGATCTGTGGAGGCGCTGCGCTGGTAGTTCTGGGAGGGAAACAAATATTTTTGACTGTTGGTGCTCATCCTAATTTTCGGCCTTGATGTAACAATATTCATAATTAAGTAAATGTAACACCCTTTTCACCCCGGTTACACGTTTCATTTGCCCTGTACGATGGGCGCTGTAAGTGATGAAAATGGGGGATGTTGGCTTGTCTGGCGCCCGCAGCTCACAGCCAAAATGCGAGTGAGCGAGGGAGAGAGGGAGGGAGAGAGGGAGGGTGCACCGGTACTGTTGTTATTAGAATCTGGTGCTAGCTGCGGATATAAGAAGAAGATGTTTCTACAATGATGTGGAGGGAGAGTCCTCTCCAGTCAGACCGAGAGACTGATAACTACAGCTCAGTGAGGTAAAGGACTCTGAGTGTTTAGATAGTTCACTTTAGTCTAAGTTCAAACGGTTTGGTCACAATGTATGTAAACACATATTTTCAAGGCACTCCTTTATAATTATTGGGATAAACAGGTTTGAAATCATTCCAATGTATACTATAGGACAGTAACCCAACATATCCTTTTAAAACTGGACTTTCAACCCAAAACCATGCTGTTGACTTGTGGATGCAAGCAGCTAATCGCAGACTCAACCAGAGAGAAAGTAGTAGGCCTACATCATCAGCTACCATGTCTGACAGAGAGAAAGACAGTGAGGAGAACAGTCAGGAGGGTAGTGATGACAGCTTGATTACTGGTCGTGCTAATGTTGTCTTGTGTTCGCCTCTGCATGTGTGTTCTGTGTTCACCTCTGTGTGTTCTGTGCCGTGTGTCTGACAAATAAAGACCGGTTTATTTATTTCATTTTAAGGATGAGCACCAAGCAACATCTCCAGGTGCTCCTTGGAGAACCAGGGCAAAAAAGTTATGTGCACCCCTGATTATAGACCTACATCACTTAGCAACAGCTGCACATGCCCACATGCTAACTATGGGTCTTACAAACCTACATAACATTACAAATAGTCAGAAAATATTATTTACAATATTAATAAAACTATTGAAGAAACACACTCCAGTCAGTCTTGTCTCTTCTGGTTGTAATAAGCCTTCTATTGTCTGCTGCTATCCAGTCTGTTAAGAATACTGCACAGCTATATCTAAGAAATTCAAAGCATTTACTGTATTATTATCACTCCTATATCTATTAGCATACAGTATCAGTACTGATTAGTTGTTTGTTATATGATCACTTTAAACAGGCTATTGCAATGCAATATGAGGAAAAACATCACACTTTAGCTAAATGCAAACAACTTATAAGCAAAACACTTCAGAATCAGAAATCAGTATCACAAATACTTTATTAATCCCCCGCAGGGAAACTGTGTTAAAAGTACTTAAAAGTAAACATTTGTTCTGTGCCATTTGCAACTAAAAAACTATTGCTGCAATATTATCTGAAATATACTGAACTGGTGATATTAAAACATGACCTGTTCCAAAAGAGATATCTACCATTAACACCATTAACCAGCCAAATGCTGGTAAATCATGCAAGTGGCTGGTACTGTATGTTGCACGCACCAGCCAAACATAACAATGGCAATCTATTGAGTGGCTGGTAACATTTCAACATTCACTAGGCTAGCCATTTGGCCAGTGGACAAAACTGTTAAAATGTGACCTCTGCAACCGTATTGTTTAATTACACTGGGTCTCTAATTACATCTTTGAAGTCTACTATAAATACACATATTCCTCTATCCTCTCACTCAAACCCAGTGTAATGGTAACCTGATAAACCTGTAACATTAACGTTACGTGGTCAACAATAAACCTGTAACCTGCCTATAAACCGACAGATGTATTTATGTAACTATGTATTTTTCTACGTTTAACGTTAGCCAGTAGATGGTGGCAGCGGAACGTAATGATTAACGTTACCGACCTTTTTTATGTCATTTCAAGAGTTGGATGTCAACGCCACTCAACGCAGGGTCGGCTCTAGAACAAATCGAATGGGGGGGGGCAATCATTTACCATGGGGGGGCACACACTGCCGTCAACAACCAACACACAAACACCAACGCAACTTCAATTTCAAAAAACATGCTGTAAAGTCTATTGTCTTTCACACCCATTGCAGGGGTGTAGTGCTATTTTATAGCGCACCTATGACTTCTGCATACATGCACGGTTGTGGCACGATCACCAAAACAGAAACATATGGACATAGGCCACCATATAAAAAGTGTGCAAATGTATTTAGTATCCTATCCATGTGAACATGTTTTAGGTGGGGGTGGACCTAACCTCCTCTAGGAGGGTCTGGGGGCATGCTCCCCCGGGAAGATTATTTTTAAAATATTGAAGTTAAAAGCATCAATCTGGTGCACTTTGAGAGCAAAATGAAGAGATCTATGGATAGCCTACATCTCTCAGTATCCATATGAAACAGAACTGTACACAGATTTACTTTTTCTTCATGGATATTTTACTAATCACTCCCCTTTTAAACTGTATTCTTGTGTTACTGTCCTATAGTATTTCATACCCGTTTTTCATTTATTCTCTTATTCTTTAATAACTATAATGATCATATAAAGGTGTTCCTCGCAAATACTTGTTTGCATAAATGGTGACCAAACCGTTTGAGACCCACTGAGATAACTTACACTAAAGTTAACTATCTAAACACTGAGAGAGTCCTTACCTCACTGAGCTGAGGTTATACGATCCTCTCAGTCTGACAGGAGAGGACTCTCCTCCACCTTGGTGTAGAAACAGCTCTTTATATCCGTTAGCATAGCTAGCTAACCACAACAACATTCCGCGTTACCACTCGCGCACTCACAAAATGCGCTCGTGCCACACACACACACACACAGCCGAGCTTGAATTAAACACAGAGACCCAGAAGTAGGCTACTTGTACTGTACTGTATATCATATTATTTCCGATGGCTTTACTGTATAATCAGTGTAACAGATGAACAGATTGCCACTGGGCTTTCATCTAAACACACAGCCACGGAATGATAACAAAACAAAAGTCGGGGAACATTGGTCAAGCAACACACCAATCAGAGAGCAGCAGTGAGCACACCTCAGGCTGTGTTTTATATTTGTATTTATTTCTGATGTATTTCACACAAAAAACCTTTAGTGGAAACATTTTCACTTATATAATTAACATTTTTTTTTAAAACGGCAAAGTGGCAAGGCTTGCCCACCCTGCGTTGGGGGGCACAGTGACTCATTTGGGGGGGCATGGCCCGCGAATGACCCCCCATGACGCCGACCCTGACTCAACGCAAACAAGTGTGACAAGCAAACATTCACTCATCTTTTCAAATATTCAGTTACAAAGCTAGTAGCAAGCTAAGTTAACATTACATAGCTGATGCTGAGCTAAACATGTTTGCTAACCGTCCATATGCGTTAATGTGACTGACCTCTCCGGGTGAGTTTTCAAGTGCCTGATTAAATTTGACGTTGTTGCACCATCATCCTTGATTTTAATATTGCAGACTTTGCAGTGTGCGCTCCTTTTGTTGGTGCCGCCGGCGTTTTGTTCGAAGTTTTTATAGTTGAACCTAATTACAAGCGGTACAGCTGCAGGTGTGCCGCTGGTTGCCATGGTGTTACCATGATGTTAATGTTAATGTTAAAGGTGGGGTAGGTAAGTTTGAGAAACCGGCTCGAGATACACTTTTTGTTATATTCCATGGAATGCTCTTAACATCCCGATAGCCGGCCCGGCTAAAGTAACTGGATGGCCTACCTGCCTGTCAGCCTCCCATCGGGGCACAAACTTATCTCGTGCCCTCATTGGTCATGTGCGCGTTCGTGTGTGTTGGAGGAGAGGCTCTGTGAGGAAGTGGCAGATTTTCTCCGGTTGTGTATTTTCAAATTCTAGCGATCTCGAGACGGTTTCTCAAACTTACCTACCCCACCTTTAATACGCCAAAAATAGAAGACACAATGATTGTTCACGAGTCCCAAAACACGAGTCCAAGTCGAGTCCGAAGTCTTTTGAGCAGGAGTCCAAGTCAAGTCTGAAGTCTCTGTGTGTGCGACTTAAGTGCGACTCGAGTCCGAGTCACAAACTCGAGTCCCCATCTCTGGCAGGATGTGACACGCCCCCCGCTGCAAGTTGTCGAGAGCCTAGCGAAGAACGCTCCGAGGTCGTCCCGCGAGAAACCGCAGAGAAACCGCAGGCCAGGTACTCCTCCAGCGACCAAAGGTCCGACTGCGCGCCAGTGTCCGCGACGGCAGATATCCGAGCTTCGTCGGCCGTGCCCCGGTTGCCGGTGCCATCCCTCAGCCCGACTGGCATGTCCATCAAGACGGTGATTAATGCTCGGGGGTGGTCTCTCAGCCTGGCCCGTCTCCATTCGCCCTTGGAGAAGATGTGGTGCTCGAGTCTGATAGGTGCTTGCCTGTTGACACATCCGTGCGACGTATGGGCGCGGTGCCGGCGATGGCTCCTGTGACGTTGGCCAGGGCGGGCCCCGGCTTGCACCGACGAGACCTGGGAGACCGGCTCCGACCCCATGGCGGCCTGTTGACTGTCGGACGACGGCTGTTGACGCCTCTGTCGTCGGCGGGCCCTGTAGCAGCCGATGCACACCTGGTGAGGCTTAGGATTCCACCCGCGAGGCCCCTCCGTGAAGACGTTGAAGACGCTCTTACATTCCGGGCACGAGGCACGTCTATGGAGTCGTCTTCAGGCGCTGGAATGACGACATGGCTGATAGGGAGGACGACGGGAGGGCGTTACGGGCCATCTCTCTGTTCTCGACGAGTGCGATTACGACATTAACTGGCTTAATCAGGACGTCAGGTGTCCCCAGCGTCTCGCGGCGTATGTCCGAGTCATAAATGCCATTGATCAGAACATCACGGATGATGTGGTCGGTATAGTCCATGTCCTTACCACACTCGCATACCGCGTTATATGCGCATGTCTCTGCTTTACCCCGCACTCTGGCAGCAAATGTACGGAATGTCTCATCGCGTTCCTGGCGGAACTGAAGTAGCTCGGTGCGCAGGACACATGTAGCGACTGGGATGACAGCTAGGGAACGCATGACGGTGATTAGGTCTGGCAAAGGTCCGGAAGCGGCGTCGGGGGCGGCTTTCAACAGGCTGTCTCCAAGTACAGACCCAGCGCACTGAAACAGCTGGAAGGGGGCCTGGGCATCCCCTATGCCTGATCCGGCACGGAATACGTCCCAACGGCGGATAAACACGTTCCATTCCTCTATCGATACGCCTACATCCACTTTGGGCCGATCGAGTCTCGGGCCGTGAGGGGCTGGGGCCTGGGCTGGCGCGGCCATGACAGGCGCTGCGTGCTGGTGGCTAAATCCATGAATCGTCAGTATAGCAGTGACGAGTGCTTCGGATAAGTCTTGGGATTCGATCTCGCAGCCGGGGACAGGGCATCCAACAACGACCATGGTGTCGTCATGAAGAAACACACTCCTCAATGTCAGTCTTGGTACTTTATTGACAAAGATGACGACACCCTGAAATAGAGCAATGCCGCAGGATAAGCTGATAAAGTATAACATGAACAATACACATATATTCACATACATATATTAAAGACACACTAAATGGTAGTGGAAACAGTCTTACATGTGTGAGTGGACGAACGTCTCAACCCGAGGCGGAGTGAATGAATAACATGTGGGCTAACATGGCCGCTATGCAGTACCGGGTCAAAGCACGGCATATCCGGGCAGCGACAGCAATAATAATGAATAATTCCTTACATTTATTATAGCGCTTTTCAATGACTCAAAGCGCTTTACATATACACACATTACACATATATCATACATGCATACACAGGAGCAAGTTCAGGTGAAGTGTCTTGCCCAAGGACACACCGGCTTTACAGACGCAGCAGCGGCGGGTTTCACCCCTTGATCTGATGATCATTGCACAGAGCACTGCGCCACACCGTCCATCTTCACGCCTCGAGGTCATCGAGGCGCTTTTACAAGTACACATTGGTATTATACATGTACTGTGGACAATACCCACAGGAACAAATCCGGGTGAAGTGTCTTGCCCAAGGACACAATGGCCTGACGCAGTGGCGGCAGGAGCGGGTTTCGAACTGGAGTTCCCCAGCACTCCCCCTTGATCTGATGATCGGATGCACAGACCACTGCGCCACCCGCCCCCAGTGACAGGGTGCAGTGACGCTGCCCTCTAGTGGCCGGCGATATACTCTTCAACTATGAATTCAATTTTAACTGATTGACAAGGCAAAACACTGCACAGCGGCAGCAGTATTAAAGGAAAAAAATCGTCTTACCTTGTGTTGGGGCTTCACAAAACTCCAAATGTAGCCTGGGGTGGCACTAATGAAGACCCTCATTAGAGCAGATACATCCACATTGTCCAAAATGTTACTATGGACATGCATCAAAGTCAGATGTGTCAGTCTCTTCTGTGTCATATTACTCTAGTTGTAGAGGTGGTGGGCTGAGGAGTAGCTGGTCCACTCTTTTTATTGGGTTGTTTGTTGGAGAAAAAAATCCAAAATCCTTTTTTGCGCCATTCTAGAAAGTTGTCACTCTGCAGTGTGTGTGTCGCGTCAATTACGTCACTCTCCCAAGACCTACGACCTAGATGACTCGGATTTTCCTTATTGGAAAATAAATTCAAGCCACCTGATATATACAAATATATACTATGACTATTATATGCTACTGTATACAGCTAATTTTATTTTAAGTAAAATCATAACTATTTTATGTAGTTTAATCATTTTTATTTAGGTGGTCACTCAGTTTTTCAAATGTACACCACTCGCCAACAGGGGGTGCTGCAGCACCCCCAGCACCCCTACTTCCCGATAGTAACCGGCTATGCCGGTTACTATCAACCAACGCTCGGATGAGCTTTTCGTGTTCACCCAGGAGGGAGCCCTGACTTGACAGGGCATGAAGGATTGGGGTAGAATCTGCTCCGGATCCTGCAGGGTTCATTTTTGTCCAGTTCTTCTGTTAAGCTCCTCGTAAAGAGACACAAAACTTGAACCCGCTATGCAAGAACACTGGGACGGAGACTTAGGTGAAGTGTCAAAAAGACTGGATTTAATAAGTCCACAAAAAACCAGGCAGGGGACAAAGCAAAATCTGAACAGAGTGGGGAGAACGTGGAGCAGGGCTGAGACGGAGGTTATTCTGGACGTGGCAGGCAGGACGGAATGGAATGTGGAGTTTCTGGAACAGGCAAAAAACAGAACAGGATTAGCATACGAAAAAATCCAACAGGAAGAGTAAACAAAAGAACTAGAAAATCTAGTCAGCCGGAACTGGAGTTTACCACTGTGAGTATACGAAGAACTGGCGAAGTCTGATGATCGAACCGGAGTTTTAAGCAGCAGCAGGTGAGTGGTGGTAATCAGTGATGATGAGAAACAGGAGCGGAGGTGAGTTGGCGGAAAACGGAACGTAGGTCAACCACGCCCAGCCAGGAAGACAGACAAACAGATAGACAAACAGATAGACAAACAAACAGAAAAAAGGAGAAGGAGATACCGCAATTCCTCACACTTGTTCTTTTACCCCCACGCCCGCGTCCGCGCCCTGGTCTGTCAGAGGGGCTGGCTGGAGCTGCTGGCAAGGGCTGGGAAACGAGGAGTGGGACTTGGTCCGAGAGCTCATGAAGCTGGGAGAGGGGGAGACCTGGGGCTGGTAAGATGCCCTGCTGCTGTAGTTGGGAGGTGAGGAGCTCTGCCTCTGCTGTCTGTGAGGCTGAGCCGCTGCGGGTGAGCAAGCGAATGCTCGTGCGCCGGTAACTTGAGGAAGTCGAAGCTGTGTCAGCCAGTACGTCGGGGCCAGGATCGGGATCCTCCTGAAAGAGATCGATCTCAGATCAATCCGAACTGGACATGATGAGGTTTCTTTTCTAGAAGCGCTATCGCTTAGAAGGTTTTGTTTGCGATTGCCAATTGCTTGCGACTGACAATTGCGTTGAGTCACCTTATAACGGAGGTGATCTCTGGGCCCATAGATCTCGGCCTCCGTTACGGGTAATATAGCATTAAAAACATTGCACAGGAAGCATGGGAATATATGTAATTTATGTAACTAGTTTGTCTGTCTCTGTTTCCTGATTTCATGTTAAAAGTGTTCCCCTTCCCCCATGTCTGTGGCTGTTGATTGTGTGCACCTGGTGCCCTGTGTTGTCTCCTCCCCCCCACCTGTGTTGAATTGTTGATTAGTGTGTGTATTTAGGGTCTGTTGCCCTGTCTGTTTTGAGGCTGGTAGTGTGTGTGAGATCCTGGTGGCTGCAGGCTGTGCCCACGTGAACAGCAGCAGCAGGATTGAGGCTGTGTGTATTGTGTTCATGCTGTAATAAATGCCCACACCGGGTTATATTTGGGACGTGCTGCCTCTGCCTCCTTGCTTGGTCTGGGCCGCTCAATTGTCAGCTTCACAATTGGTGTCAGAAGTGGGATTGACCAAGTGAGGAGGTGAAAACGATGGAGAAACTGAGGGAGATGATGAACTCATTCCTGCAGTATGAGACAGCCAGATTCAAGCGGGAGGAGTGCCGTTTGAGGAACATGGAGCAGCCGTTTTCACAGATACAGGAACAGGTTTCCCTGATGGAAGAGAAAGAGGAGCAGCTCAGGTTGCAGAGGCAGGAAGAGGAGATGCTGAGAAAGGAAGAGGAGATGCGCTTAGTGGAGGAGGCTCGTCTGATACACCTGCAGGAGAAGAAACTTGCACAGGAGAAGAAGATTAAAGACGAGGAAGATGCTTTTCTAGCGGAGGAGGAGCGGGTGAAAATAGCTGAGGGGATCCGTCGGGAGAGAGAGCGTGTCATACAGCGACAGCTGGAGGAGATAAGGGAGAAAGAGTTGAGGATGAAAGGGACGCTTCCTTCCGACTTCACGCCCCCCTCTGAGGAAACCATGCGGCACAAGGGGAAGCAGAAACACCGGGCGGAGTGGAGACACATGGAGGAGAGCAAAATGGCCAAGATCAATAAATGTCGCAGGAATAAGGTACTGTTCTCTTTCGGAAGAGGAAGGAGGAAATGTGACGAAGATGGCTTGGTCACTGTGGACTGACGGCTTCGGGCTTTGTATATTGCACATGTCTTTTATTTTAAAAAGTGTTCCTCCTCCCGTTCATTCTGTTACTCCTGATTATGTTCACTTGGGGCCCTGTGTTGTCTCCTCCCCCCTTACCTGTGTCTAATTGCTGATTAGTGGGTGTGTATTTAGGCTCTGTGTTTCCTGTTTGGTGAAGGCTGGTAGTGTGGGTGAGATCCTTGAGCTGGTGACTGTGTTTACCTGGGCAGCAATATTGAGGCTGTGTATCCTGTACCACAGCGATGAATAAATGCCCACACCGGGTTATATTTGAATTCTCTGGCTCTGCCTCCTTGCTTGGTCGGGCCGCTCAACGGTCAGCTTCACATTTGGTGTCAGAAGTGGGATTAACCAAGTGAGGAGGTGAGAGTGATGGAGGAACTGCTGGAGATGATGAGGTCACTCCTGCAGCTTCAGGCAGCCGGTGAGCAGCAGTTCGCACGGGAAGAGGAACGGAGACTGGCAGGACGGCAGATTGGCTGGAGGCTCGACGGGCGCTGGCTCTGCCGCTGAGGCATCAGAGATCCTGGCGGAGAACCAGAGATTGGTGCAAGAGCAGAAAGAGGACCAGCTCTGGTTACAGAGGGAAGAAGAGAGGAAGGCAGAAGCATTGAGAACGGTTTTTTGAAAAGATGGCGGCGCACACTCAGAAGAATAACAAGCCAAGGAAACCTGGAGGAAAGGAGTCGCAGCTTTTGATAATTGCCAAAACTCCGGAGTTCGTCCGGGAGGTGATGGGTTCCAGCGCCGGTGCAGGCAGCGGGGAGTTCCACGTTTACCGGCACCTCCGACGCAGGAAGAAGCGGGAAAAACTGAAGCGTAAAATGCTGATGGCAAAGATAGCCGAGAGGGTCCGTCAGGAGAGAGAGCGCGTCAGACCGTAGAACCAGCAGGAGCACATGGAGAGGAAGAAAGGGAAGCTTCTTTTCGACTTCACGGCCCCCCCTGAGGAAGCCAAGATTCCTAAGACATTGTATTTCCTGGGGAGAGGGGTAAGGAAATATAACGGAGGTGATCTCTGGGCCCATAGATCTCGGCCTCCGTTACGGGTAATATAGCATTAAAAACATTGCACAGGAAGCATGGGAATATATGTAATTTATGTAACTAGTTTGTCTGTCTCTGTTTCCTGATTTCATGTTACATTATTACATTACATTGCATTTAGCTGACGTTTTTATCCAAAGCGACTTACAATAAGTACATTCGACCAGGAAGACACAACCTTGAAGAAAACAGAATCATATAAGTACATCAGGTTTCATAGAGCCAAACATTTCAAGTGCTACTCAACTGGCTTTAGGTAAGCCAGCCCTTTATTAGTATAAAAGTGCTTCGTTAATAGTTCTAACGCTCGAAGTGGAGTCGAAAGAGATGAGTTTTCAGTTTGCGCCGGAAGATGTGCAAGCTATCTGCCGTCCTGATGTCAATGGGGAGCTCATTCCACCATCTTGGAGCCAGGACAGCAAACCCACGTGTTTTCGCCGATGGGAACTTGGGTCCCCCTCGCAGCGAGGGCGCAACGAGTCGTTTGGCTGATGCAGAGCGTAGTGCACGCGCTGGGGTGTACGGTTTAACCATGTCCTGGATGTAGGAAGGGCCAGATCCATTCGCAGCATGGTAAGCAAGTACCAGTGTCTTGAAGTGGATTCTAGCAGTTACCGGAAGCCAGTGAAGGGAGCGGAGGAGCGGAGTGGTGTGGGAGAATTTAGGAAGGTTGAAGACCAGACGAGCCGCTGCATTCTGGATGAGCTGCAGAGGTCGGATGGCACATGCAGGTAGACCAGCCAGGAGGGAGTTGCAGTAGTCTAGGCGTGAGATGACGAGAGCCTGGACCAGAACCTGAGTCGCTTTCTGAGTCAGCTGGGGACGTATCTTCCTGATGTTGTAAAGCGTGTATCTGCAGCAACGGATTGTAGCAGCGATGTTTGCAGTGAAGGACAGGTTGTTATCTAGGGTCACACCCAGATTCCTTGCAGTCTGAGTCGGGGAAACAACTGAGGTGCCGATGTTGATTGTCAGGTCAAGAGTTGGACAATCTTTTCCCGGGAGGAAGAGCAGCTCAGTCTTGTCAAGGTTGAGCTTGAGGTGGTGAGCAGACATCCACTGAGAGATGTCAGCTAGACAAGCAGAGATGCGTGCGACGACCTGGGTCTCTGAGCGGGGAAAGGACAGAATTAATTGGGTGTCGTCAGCGTAGCAGTAGTTAAAAGTGTTCCCCTTCCCCCATGTCTGTGGCTGTTGATTGTGTGCATCTGGTGCCCTGTGTTGTCTCCTCCCCCCCACCTGTGTCGAATTGTTGATTAGTGTGTGTATTTAGGGTCTGTTGCCCTGTCTGTTTTGAGGCTGGTAGTGTGTGTGAGATCCTGGTGGCTGCAGGCTGTGCCCACGTGAACAGCAGCAGCAGGATTGAGGCTGTGTGTATTGTGTTTATGCTGTAATAAATGCCCACACCGGGTTATATTTGGGACGTGCTGCCTCTGCCTCCTTGCTTGGTCTGGGCCGCTCAATTGTCAGCTTCACACACCTGAAATGACAGCTGTCAGAGGGGAAGGAGCAAAGTTTAAAGGGTTTGATGGCACGCTATGATAGGCTCTTGGGAATAGAGCGAAGTGATTGACTAAGCTGAAGAGTGACGCCCCCGGTCACTTATTGAGAGGAGAGAGAGTAGAAACATGGAGATAGAAATACATGAATGACTAAAGACGGTCTTCCTGGTTGAACTTGCGCTGAGCTTCATAAGTTCAGCCATCCGGGAGGGACTCGGAGTTGAGCCGCTCCTCCTTCGCGTCGAAAGGAGCCTGTTGAGGTGGTTTGGGCACCTAGTAAGGATGCCACCTGGGCTCCTCCCTAGGGAGGTGTTCCAGGCACGTCCAGCTGGGAAGAGACCAAGGGGTAGACCTAGGACCAGGTGGACGGATTATATCTCTTCGCTGGCCTGGGAGCGCCTTGGGATCCCCCAGTCAGAGCTGGTTGATGTCGCCAGGGAAAAGAAAGTTTGGGGCTCTCTGCTGGAACTGCTACTTCCGCGACCCGACCACGGATAAGCGGGAGAAGATAGATGGATGATTCTTTAAATGTAGTTTAATGCAAATACTGGCATTAAAGTACTATACTGTAATTTAACAAAGGTAAAACACTTAATGCATGGCTTTTAAGTCATTGTTTCGTCCTGTAAAATATTTGAGTTCTTGTTGCACCACTGATTGTATTCAAAGACATAAAAAATGTTTGCATGCGCATATTTGCATAGGCAACCAACACATTTTAGGTTTCACTTTGCGACTGTCACGAGATGTTAAACAATTATGAGGAATGAGAAGTATGTTTCTAAACATTGAACTCTGTCACTCTTTAACTGGATTAATCATTGATTGATCAAGACTGTGCTGGTTTGAAGGAATCATCCACGTCAGCTGGCATGATTGTGAGAGCGAGTGCACCTGTAAGAAGAGCAAGTTAATCTCTAACTGGTCCATTCAAAGGTCACAAACGTTTTATACTCAACACAAAAGGAGAGTGTTCTTGTTCATGATGTGTTGACGGGGGAGATGTTGGCTATTGGGTTAATGAAAAACGTACCTTTTGACTCACCTACTTTTTTATTCAGTGATTCAAGAAAATCCAGTCATTGTTGGGCAGTCACCACCCCAATACGAGAACTTCTGTATTGTGAGCCTCTGTATCACATTATCGAGCACACTGGTGGTGAAACAAGACTCCCAATTTAATAGACAAGTGGGGTGTGCGTGAACAGATGATTAAAAGATCATAAAGATATCTAATAGGCACATTTGTGAAAATATAATTGGATTTACCTGTTGGTCTTTTACCCCCTTTCCCGTCCATTAGGGATAATGGTTTTTCAAAGATGCAGTCAGACCAACGGCTTTCTGTCCGAAATGAAGTCCCCTTACTCATTAGCATGAAGCAATTCTGAAGAAGTGGGGATGTAGCACTCTACCAGCAATTAAACAAACAAAGAATTCAATCAATTCTCAAATCCACCCAAGTGCACATTCATTGGTAGAATACTTGAATGCTTTCATTGTTGTACAACAAATGTATGTCTTGATCAATGTAAAAAAAGTATCATTGCCACTTCAAGGTGTAAAACTATTCACATGAGATTATAAACTGAAGTATGTTTTGTGCAGTGCTTTTCACAGGTGTTACTCATGCAAGAGCAGGCCTATTGGATGTCTCAGAGTGTCACCTGAAACAAACGCCCCACCCTACCCACACAAGTACATGCATTGTTTAAACAGTAGAAGTCTTGACACCTTTACAAAGCCCCCATGGTGTCAAAAGAAAAGGTCTTTCTGAACAAGGTCGCTTGAAAACTCAGCCTTCAGTTTTGGCCTTTATTTTCATTTGCTGTGTTTGATATTCAAAAGAGATACTTTAAGGAATCCTTTGAACATTAGAGCTTGAAAATGTAGTTTTGACCTTTGCATTTGAATTATCAAAACATTGAAAAAGCCATTTTACAGTTTGTCAAAAAAACACAAGAAAGGTAAATACTAGTATTTATATAACTTTCTTACCTCTATTTATTTAGACTTACCACAACTTTATAACCCCCCAAAAATAACCAAAGTTCAGTTTATAAATGTAGTGTACACACACACACACACACACACACACACACACACACACACACACACACACACACACACACACACACACACACACACACACACACAGACTTCTCTCTATCAAAACATTCCACTAAACCGGTCTTACAGTTTGACAGCAGACTTTTTCTCCCTCTTCAGTGTGTAGACACGCACACACACACACACACACACACACACACAGACTTCTCTCTATCAAAACATTCCACTAAACCGGTCTTACAGTTTGACAGCAGACTTTTTCGCCCTCTTCCTCTTCAGTGTGTAGACCACACACACACACACACACACACACACACACACACACACACACACACACACACACACACACACACACACACACACACACACACACACACACACACACAGTCCATGTCCAAATCTAATACAACCTATTGTTACAAGATACCAATTGGAGAACAAGAAAGTAGCATTAATGTAGACTGAGAGACAAAACCCAGTCCTCTCCATAAGTTATCTTATATTATGAAGGGGTCTTCCTGAAAGATGATACTTTTATTTGAATTCTTCCTGCATGTTGTGTGTCTGTTTTTCTCAGGTTGCTTCAGTAAAGATCAGGTTTATCTGGATGGGATCCTTCGTATCCTTAGGCATCGAAGGAATATTGACTTCAAGATGTTGACTTCTTTAGGCAAGGTCAGTGTCGTCAGCTTCAAATAATAAGAGCCTTTGTTCCTAATACAACGATTACTATATGGCAGGTAAGTAAGGAACCCATGGTTTCATTTGAGAGGAGGTGTTTCTAAAGTCTCTTGTGGTTACAGGCATTACAAGCTTAGAGATAACAACACTGACGGACCCAATGGGTGGAGCAAATAAAGGTGTGGCTATACCTGCAGGTAAAATAGGTCGCAGTGCCATGGTTACATGATAGACCCAGGGGCTGGCTAGACAACTGGAGTGTCTCCCTCAGTTACAGAGATGGCAGGATCCGGACTTAATGTTTGGAGATCTCATTTGTATGTCCTTTACCACTCCTGTTTGTCGTAACAGGTATGAGTTACACTTATCTGTAACTAAATGCCTCAAAAAGTCAAGCCATGAATTTTTCAGCGTGATGTTTCTTCTACTACTAATCTAAAAAAGGACGGCGGGAGTATCATCATGCTGGAAAATGACTTTGCTGACAGAGAACCGAGGTATGTCAGCTTTTCAAACAGTTTTTTCTTTATTCACGAAGTGGTTCTACCAAGAAGAGGAGGCAGAAAAGAGGAAGGAAGGCACTCTTTATGTTCAGATAAATGTCAGAGTAAAATGTATTCATGGAAATATATAAAGGTAGGGCGTTTCATCTGTAAAACGTTCTTTAAGAAAGAACTTGTGTTGTAGCTGCTTTAACCTTTTAAAGACTAGCATGTTATCATGTACAAAATCGTATATATTTTTACATTTAAAACACTGATAATACATTGTCTGCCAGTGCCAAGAGATTTGACTTAAGCAATAGTGGGAATACCACAGACATACAACTTTTTTTAAATTAAAAGTCCTGCATTCAAAAGCGAAAGAAAAGTGTTGGCATTAAAGGGGACATAGAATGCTAGTATTCTTATAGTAGCCTATCTGTATAGTTGTGTTTTATATTTTTTACTATCCATTGTTAACATGCCTTAATGTTCGAAAACCAGCCAGTTACAATGCACCTTAAAGGATTATAGACTTGTTTTAAAAAATAGCATGTTGCTATAGCACATTATATGACTGAAGGATAACGCAAGTTTATATGTCAGCACAACGCAGCATGTAAAAAGTAATATAATGATGAGTGACAATTAATATAATCTTTAGGTGGTGCTGTCTGTACCTTTGACCTCACACACACACACACACACACACACACACACACACACACACACACACACGCACACACACACTTACATCTATACTGGTTCATACTAGTGAGTGTGCATGTGTGTAGGAGTAACAATATATTATAATTTACCAGTGGATTTAGACATATATATTTTTAATAAAGTAAATGGTAACTGTCTTTGAGTAAATTAACTTAATTTCCTTGCTCCATGTCTCATGTCTCTGCTCTCAGCCAGGTAATGATGTTGGGAAAGTGGAGAAGGTGTTTTTCACGGCGCCACTGCCTCTTCTTCGTCCTGGTGCTCACAGCAGTTTTGTTTTTCTACTGCACAGACATAAAAGAAATGACGACTGGCTGGAACCCAACAAAATGGTGGATTCCATGTAAAGATCACAGACAAAAAGAACTGACTGGATTCCAAACTCAGTCAGGCTTGACTGTCCTTCTTCAAACTGAAAATATCACAGC
This sequence comes from Gymnodraco acuticeps, assembly GCF_902827175.1. Taxonomy (NCBI): domain Eukaryota; kingdom Metazoa; phylum Chordata; class Actinopteri; order Perciformes; family Bathydraconidae; genus Gymnodraco; species Gymnodraco acuticeps. The sequence goes on from NW_022991575.1 coordinate 1,154,779, forward strand.
AACCAACATGACCAACAGGACTGCCACCAATACAAAAGATTCAGTGGTGACTCGGCAGTTGGCACAAACTATGCCACCATCACCAGTTGCTTATAAATCTCCGGGCCTGTACTTAGTGGAATACCCATATAAGTACAGCTTCATCATAAACGAGCCAAAGACATGTGAGCAGCAGAAGCCCTTCCTGGTTCTGATGGTTCCCGTGGCGCTCCACAACAGGGCGCATCGGGACATCATCCGCAGCACTTGGGGAGATGAAAGTCTGGTACTGGGCAAAGTGGTGAAGCTGTTCTTCCTGCTGGGGCTGCCAACCGGAGAGGGAGTTCAGCAGCTCCAGGATCAGCTGCTGCAGGAGAGCCAAGTGCACCACGACCTGCTGCAGAGCGACTTCCTGGACTGCTACAAGAACCTGACCATCAAGACCATGGTGATGCTGGAGTGGCTGGACTCCCACTGCTCCATCACATCATACGCCATGAAGATTGACTCTGACATGTTCCTGAATGTGCCAAAACTCGTTCATATGTTGTCAAGTGCTCCAAAGACAAACTACATGACCGGACTAGTGGCGAAGGGAGCAGCAGTTCTAAGAGATCCACGATCCAAGTGGTTCGTTCCTGTGGAGCTTTACTCTTCGCCAGAATACCCACATTACGCTTTGGGTCTGGGCTACGTTTTGTCTATTGACCTCCCTAAAAAGCTTATTTTGGCATCCAGACATGTGAAAGCTATTTACATTGAAGACGTGTATTTGGGGTTGTGTATGCAGTACTTGGGCATCCCCCCAGCGGATCCCCCAAACTGGGGATATTTCCAAGTTGATCCTGTGTGGTACAGTCGCTGTGCTTACTCCAGGCTGATAGCCACCACCACACATGATGACACTAATCGTGTGAGGGATTGGAAAGACTTTAAAAAACCAGGTCCATACTGCTGAAATGTTGAAAGAAAAGACATGACATTTATTTGAATTATTATGGGTAATGATTGCCATTCTATGTCCAGTATAAAAAAATACTGGAGGAAAAACATCAAAATGGGTTAATAACCCTTAGTGGTTAACCCAAGTGGGTCTTTTTTGACCCGATGAGGTGGTTTTATTAGAGTATCTTTGTAATTACATTTTTTTATCATTTAATATTCCAGCTATTCCTCAAAAAACATGTTTTGGATATCATGCCATTCAAATTTTTTATTTAAATTGTATACATTTTAAGAAATTGTAGTTTTTGTATTACTACCCCAAGCTTCCATAAGTGGGTCAAAAATGACCCGCATGCATTTTCTATGGAATTTCGTTTTTTTTTTCAAAATGTAAAAAAAAATTATAAATAGTGAAAGTATGAACCAAAATATAATACTAAATATTATACAAGTGATTTTTCTTAACCAAAAGGACAACAATTGCATGAAAACACATATTATTCTAATACGGGTCCTTTTTGACCCACTTTTGGAAGAGTCACTCGTGCATCCAAGGGTTAAACATGTACACATCATGTATACATTTATACTAAGGCAAGTCATGGAGGACGACATACCTCTCCGCCCTTAATTGCAGGGCTGCTGAATGAAGATGAAGGAAATAGACTTATGTTTGCTAAAAGCATAGTAATCTGATATGTGATAGGTAGTTTGCTTGAAGAAATAAAGTTTGTTAGGCGTTTGGTTGTCACCAAAAACACCTTACAGCCTTGAATACATACTGTAACATTGGTAGAGCCACATCAAGGCTCTGTGCCATCTGTTGTTTTTGTATAAACCCTGAGAAATGCTCCCCAGCACAAGACATGTTGGGACACGTGACAGCATTTAGGAATACCCTGCAATGTTGATTAGCAGTGGATAAAATGCAGGCGGAAAAATGTTCCTGTAAGGTTATCTGACAGTTTCCTTATCTGTTTAGTTTAGTTGGAGCTATTATTTTGGCTGCAGAAGTTTCAGATTGTAGAAGAGTTCCTGGAGCAGGAGTGGAGCCAGACGTTGTAGAGATTCGGGGGGGAAGGCCCACTCCAGGATCTTTTTTTCTAAAGTTCTCTCAGTTTCTCAGTTCCACTCATTTATCACTGGACAAATCTTCCTTAGCTGGCTATAGAAGGCACTAGTTGAACTTTTTTGCCAAATGTTTCCTGGTCAGGTTAAAGAAGAATAAGGGAAATTGCACAAAAGTGAAGGAACTATGAGAAACTCAAAGGTTTGAGGCCTTTGAGAAAACAATAGAAATTGGAGCCCCAGAAACCGCCCCTGTTTGGCCTTTGTTCTGAAATAACCCCACCTCTTTCTGAGAGGTGGGGTTATGAGACTCAACATTTTATATAAAGATCAATTGTATTGCTTTAGCTTGGGACATTGTTTCAACATATTGCACCACCACATTTCCGCGCTTTAGTTTATTCAGTCTGGCAATGCGCGGGAAAATTAAGTACAGACTAGTTTAAGTACAATAGAAGTCTAGAAGGAAATAATGTTTGTTGCTATATTTTTGAAATACGTATGTGAAAGCACTCGACAAACTGGTCCCTGAAGGGGGACGTTTACAAACCAGGGCTGAGTGGAAGGGCATGTTTAAGCATGTCAACGGTTTATATTGTGATGAAGTTCACAAGAAAAACAGGAATGTGTCTTTCAACAATTCTAGTTCTCCTTTCTGTGGCCTGTTTGAATAGCACTGTGCAAATATAGCATTGCACTACACCTTAGACATGTTCCTATGAGAAATACAATTACATGAGTCGGAAATTCAGTTTTTTATGCAACTGGATTTTCAAACTAATGTGGGGCGTTTTAATGCAATTGAATGCAACTGATATTGACTTTATTATTACTAAATGGTTGAAATGTATGAATTAATATATGAGTACTTATGCATTAGTAATATATATAAATGTCTTTTGCACTATTAATATGAAGTTTTTATAATTTAGCTGGTTTTCAATTAGTTAGGAGTTTGGTGTTTCTTACTTTTATCATTATTCTTATTGTCTAGGTCTAGTAGGTTCAGTCTTTGGTGGGTTGAAGACTTAATCTGTCCTGTTGTACCTAAAGCACTTTTAAATATTGGTAAAGAGGGAGATATATATTTATGAAGTTTATGTTTTTATTGGTAAGATAAAGAAAGAAAGGTAGTCATTTAGTCATCCAGAAAGCCATCCGCCACAAAGTGTTTTCAAAATAAAACTGTATAATGTAAAAATGGTCTCTACTGTTGACCACATATCTTCTGCTGCAATGTGACCAGAGGTCCAATCACTCAACAACCATGATATTTATTATGTGTACGTAATGAATGAATGCAGATTTTCTAGAATTCAGCATACTCTGTGTACAGTTTATAATACTCTGGTGAAATGTCACAATTGTATCAGGGAAGTACAAGGGTCTGTTTTACCTTTTCAGTTTTTACTCCTTGTTGTCATGCAGAGACACCATGTGGACCTTCTGTGAACTGCTACTGACTAATATGACACATTTAAGACCTCAGTGTTTCATTTTCTGTTCTTCGTGTGTGTGAAATAAATGGGTGAGAAAATTGTTATTTACTGATAAATACAACATAAAGTCGGCTAATAACTCGTGATACATTATTATTGGTAAAAGAAAATCTATAAGCTAACCAACATAAACTATACAGTAATATTATTCTTATTATTAGCTTCAACAATAAAGTAAGGTGACTTGGTGTATAAACGTATTGATCATTAATTATAATCCAATAATATAATTTATATTATTCTGAAATAAGCATAATTCTAAATAATCAGTCATCTACTTAGTATTTTTTAAAGTATTTTTAAAAATATATATTTTCATGCTAATACTTTTGTAAAAGTAATAGTCCTGGATCCAAAATCCAGATCCTGATATTTCCCTACATTTTGAAATCACATCATAAAAAAAAAAAGCTTTTTCAAATAATATTTAGAAAGTTTTGGAACATTATTTTCTCCTGTTGTTTTGGACAGAGCATTTTGCTCAAAAACATTCCTTATCATCACATTTGAAATCTGAACACAATGACATTAAACACATATTTTTAGATCCATTAGGTCCATACATCATAGGAAAAAAAAGATGGCATGTTAAGTTGTCTCTCACCCATTTGCCAGAATGTAAACAAACACAACAATAAATACTATAGTTCATATTATGTTTTTATTATTAGTGTTTTATAACAGTTCTTGGGTAGAGCAATACAAATAAGCAGCCAGTAGTAGAATTTGAACATAGTATATATATATATATATATATATATATATATATTGCAGCTTGGCCATCGATAACTAATAGTTATTTTAGATGAAAAATAGAAAATAGTATAAAAGTGCCAGTGGAAAGTACAAATACTTTATAAAAGGTCGCACAGTGCAAGGCAATCACTCAATACATCTAAAGTAGTGAATGAACAGTTCACATCTGTAACCTGCAGAGGTGTCTACACCCTTCATCTAGCAGAGGCCAACATTCACAGTTTTAAAATCAAATAACTTAATTCACTGACCCGTCATAGTTATCACATCTTCATTACATTTGATCGCAATAAAATTACTCTATAAATAAAAAAGTATGCTTTAGAAAAACAATTAAATAAAAAAAGTATTCCTGAACTCATTTAGCTGAACAAGTCTTCGTATGAAACACAAAACACATATTCAATGTGTGGTTGAAAAATGAAAGTAACTTTAACATGTGTCTAATACTGTCCTTTTTATAGCTTGGCATTTTGAGAGAGACGTTTGTCCTCTTTTTAATAGCACATGAGATTATCAATAGTTAAAGTCACAGCTGATTATTTAAATAAACAAGTTAAATGTATTGAACAATTAACTGAGCTTTAAAGGTGCTTGTCGTTTACATACATGCACATTTCAGATGTCTATGAGTTATACAAAAACTCTGCTCTAAACTTCTCACATGGTTTCATTTACGTATCCCTGTCTTCCTCTAAATGGGCCATCATTTAGTAAACAAACATCCTGCTGCACTGAAGAAGACTTGAAACGAGACCATAAAGTAATTAGGGTAATAAATCAAGTGAGAAGTAGTCCTTTTCTCACAGACTTCTATATATAGACTTATCTTTGCAACCAGTGGAGTCGCCCCCTGCTGGCCATTTGGAAGAATGCAGGTTTTAGTAAGGCTTCACTTTTCCTGGCAGCATGAACCTGATGTGATCTGTACACACGATAAAAAAGAAAATCGTATATAGAGACTATTTGGAAGGACTGGACCCCCAGGTTGGGAATCACTGGACTTAAATAGCAAACGTATAAGTGGAAATCTGCCCTATCTCAAGCATGTACAACAGTAACATGCTGCTCTAACATTGATATATTGTATCAGTATCTGGTACAGCATTAGATATTGGAGGTCCGATCCTTTCTAAATGACTCTTTATATTTACAAATGAGTTACACCGCTAATAACCTACCATCCCTGTGTTTACACATGTCTGGTGTAATTCCTATTAGTTTGAGAAACTGAACCCACAAGTTCTGCTTTCACATTAACTTTAAAAAAGATTCTGCATCATGTGATCAGGATAGTTTCTTTGATCATTTCGTGTAGCTGGGCACAGCACAAGTGCAGGCTACAGGGACAATGATAGAATCCCGTTTAACCCTGTATCTGTCTGGGTGTCGTTTGCATGGAGTCTTCCTCATGATGGTCAGCTTAACATGCACAGGAACAGAGTTGTAGCTCATGTCTTCACGCTGGTTGATGAAGCAACCTTGATAAAGGCACTTGGCAAAGGGGATCTCATGAGGAAACCTGTTGTCGTCTCGGCTTACACTGATGGGAGACAATCAGATTGACAGACATGAATAATGAGAATGATTTCTGTTTGTAAATTGTTCTTTATTGTCTATGTGATGATACTGACCCTACCCCAGAAAAGTCTGTTCATAGGACAGATTCACAATTTCTCAGAAACTATAATCCCATTTCCAAATGTACACTGAAAGAGTTAATAGTATTTGGGCAGTAAACACTCAGATGTTCTACTTGAGCAAAACTAGCAAGAACACGGTGAAGAAAAACATTATTTTTTAAAAGAATGACACAATTGCCCTGAGTTGATTGGATCCAGATCACCTGTTGGCCCCTAATTAAGAACCGAGAGCACCTGGATGCTTTTCCCTCTCGTCCTATCAGGTGGGGACGACGCCCTTTCTTTAGGACTTAAGAAAGGTAGAGAATGGCAGCTTTCGTAACTGTCATATATTAGCATTCTGAACCCAGCTGTAAAAAAAAAAAAACAGGGCAAATTTTCTTACTATTCCAGAAATAGTTTATGCTTGCCTAATGGTAACCTAACATCCACAAGGCTGATATTAACCCTCCATTCATACACAATTCCTTACTATAAAAGAGGCATTCTATTATAATTAGTAGAGGACATTTGGGGATTTTTATTCAGGATTAATTTTTGCAATTTTAAATAACTTTTGAGATTTGTTTCTCAGTCAATATTTATTTTTGCTGTTTGGAACTATAGTTCTCAAGTTTCTTCCCAATTATCTGAAATCGGTTTTACAATTTGTATTAAAGTTTTAATCTATTATTGTTTGAACTTTATAATCATAGTTAATTAATAATGCTAAAGTTAAACACCATTTTCACTATTATTTAATTGTTTATATTTACTATTACAATTATGAAGTAGGCTATGTAGGATTTGGTACTTTTATTAATATAAGTATTTGTATTTTCTTAAGTACGCTACATTGATATATTGAATACAGGAACATTTATGTATTGCTATACTTTTAATTAAGTAAAAGATCTGAATATGTTACACTGCAGTAATGTTAAAATGAAGAACACCTCTTTTTGAGAGACAGTGATTCTTACTCAGTCATGATAACGGTAAGCACTTTTGTCCCCCTGCGGGAGCCGTAGCTGCATATTGTCCAGGGGCAGGGGGGGGGGGGGGGGGGGCAGTGCCCCCCTAACACTGACCTCTGACCCCCCTGTGGCCCCCCTAAAAATGAAAAGTGAAAAAAATGACGTTATTTGTCATTCTAGTCGGACCCATTAGAGCGGTGCACTCAGGACCCATTAGAACGGTGCACTCACTTTCACTGTCCGGCTGAAGCGCGCGAAAAACAAACACTTTTCATCTTGGATCATCAGAGGCTGTTGCATCCAAGAAAGACTGATTGAAACCTACGTTTCGAGAGACTACCACGATAATTGAAGGTGAGTTAAACTATTGTATCTGTGTAATTGTAGATGTAAAGTAGAGATGTAACTGTTCATTGCCTTTATTTTTATATAAATATGATATGGTGTTAGTGCAAAAATTGTACTATAACTTAAGCTGAAGCTAACAGTAATAACTATAAGATATATCTGAAATAAACAAGTGTACTGAAACAAATACCAATAACTGGATTGCATTGTTTTCTTATGCGCAATTACTTCATACATGTCTAGTTTTCTTTTTCGTCCTGCATTTATTGTGCCCCCCTCAGAAAATAACTGCCCCCCCAGTGGCCCCCCCAGTCAAATTGGTCTAGAACCGCCACTGATGTTGTCACTAATGATCGACTTGCCTGTAGACCCACGGGGACAAGGAGCGGTTCTGCAGAGAGTTTTCAGGGAATCTCAGTTTGCTCCGGTTGTGATCCAGAAACCTTTCAGCTTTCTGGTTCACGTCGTTCACAGACATGCACCCATCAGCAGAGGTAGAAATGAAGGTATTGAAGATCAGCAGCAAGCCGATGGAGATCTATAAACATTGAGATAGAAAATATTAAAAACAATGTGGACACTTCAGCTCACAATTTTCAGGATGACAGCAAATCTTGTCTGGTGCGCTTTGGTTCATTTTCATATTACCGTTTGTAGACTGACAGATGATGTCATGTTGAACCCGGAGAGGTGCGACTGTGCTCGGCCGCTCCATTGCAGCCAGTATATATACACACACTATCTTTGCGTAGGGCTGCTCAGGTTTGAATGGAACAATCCTTTTCAGCTGGAGTATTTCCTCCAGCTGAATCACTGGGTGTTTCTCAATGTCGAGGACGCTTCCTTGGTAGGACATGTCTTCCGAGTCACTTCCTTCAGAAGCTAGGCAAGAATCCTTCCCGGCTTTCGGAAAACGGTGAGTGGAATAGGCTAGCAAGTGTGCAAGTGTGTGTCATGTCATACAGTCTATGGTCATGTCATGTGAGAGGCCCCGCCTTAAAGTTTCCGTCACACATTTTGGGGAATTGGTCCGTGCGCAAACAAAGCAATGTGGGGATTTTAAGTCCGTGGAGGATACACATGTGCAGCCTCGAAATGTCTCGCTACGAAGGACGCCGGGCTCGGTAGAATTCCAAGGAGCCTGGACATTGGAACAGTCCTTCGGCGGGACTCGATGACGTAGCATCCTTGAAATAGTGGCTCTGGAGCATCCTTCCTTGACTTTGAGAAACACCCACTGCCTCCGAGAAAGAGAGGAACGTGAGCACCATGTTCTATTTTTACACTCCTGTTTTCATTAGCACCAGACTACAGTATTATTGGGACCATTATTGGTACATTACTGCCATAATATTTCAAGAACTTACATTTTATCCTATGTAATCATGAAGTCATGAAGTTGGCTTCCGATTCAGAGCATCCGATTCGGCAGTTAAGGGGAAAGTTAAGGGACATTTAATTGACAGCACTGAGCGAACAATCCTCCGTGTTTGAACCTCTCAAATCGCTGCATAGCCGATTTATTTGGACTGGATTATCCCAGAGAGTCTAAAGACTATTTATAACCCAGTTTGAAATGTGTGAAACCTTTATTCTATTTGTGAAAATACAAACAAGGGAGATTTCAGTGCTTTTTTCGCATCCTGACCACATTAGACCAGGTCCTGATCTGAAACCACTAGACCTAGACTCATCAAATCTGGACTGGATTATCCCAGAGAGTCTAAAGATTATTTATAACACAGTTTGAGATTTGTGAAACCTTTATTCTATTTGTGAAAATACAAGAAGGCATAAAGGCTTGCCCAGCTGGGAGGTTCACTCTCTGATTCGGATCCATGGCCTGCTGCAGCAACCTCAGCCTTCCACCTGTGTTTGTATTTTCACAAATAGAATAAAGGTTTCACAAATCTCAAACTGGGTTATAAAGAATCTTTAGCCTCTCTGGGATAATCCAGTCCAGATTTGATGAGTCTAGGTATAGTGGTTTTATATCAGGACCTGGTCTAATGTGGTCTACATGTAAAAAAAAGCACTGAAATCTCCCTTGTTTGTATTTTCACAAATAGAATAAAGGTTTCACAAATCTGAAACTGGGTTATAAAGAATCTTTAGACTCTCTGGAATAATCCAGTCCAAATAAATCGGCTATGCAGCGATTTAAGAGGTTCAAACACGGAGGATTGTTCGCTCAGCGCTGTAAATTAAATGTCCCTTAACTTTCCCCTTAACTGCCTAATCGGATGCTCTGAATCGGAAGCCAACTTCAGCGTCGTTGTAAACATAACTATAGTGTATTTAGATATAATATCGTTACAAGCTCATAGAAGAGTTGTATTTGTTGCAAATACTCAAGGTAACAGAAATTGTCTTTTTTATAGATAAAGCATTTCTTGAAGTGAAAGACTGATTCTCAATACCATCTATTCAAAACACAAATTGAACATCATATTATAAATATCAGTTTCGAGCTCTTTAGTTTATTTTTGTATTGTTGTTATTTTTAGTCCTTCTTGTGTCACCTCTGTCACTAAATATGCTGACTCTGCCAATAGGAATTTCCCTACTCATTTATTTCCATAAATCATAATAGACTGGTTGTCTTAGATCCAGAAGAGAAAGCATAACTTCCCCTGGACTTTGACCTTAAGCCAGAGAAAATCCCACAGCGTGACGAGAGAAAAATGTGTGATGCAACGCCTTAAAGATGTCCTCCCCCTTTCAAGCTACTCGATATAAATACTCTGCAGCCTGTATTTAGACACCCAGTCAAAGCTTGGTCACATACTGATTTGGCTCCTTTACTTCCTGATGTTTCTTCTGAAAGTCATCCAAGTTTATGGAGGAAGTAAAAACAAAACACAAGAAATAACTTGTCAAACAAGTTGTGTTGTTAGATATTTTAATGAAGTCCTTTGTTCATTTCCAGAAAATCAATCCTCAATGTTGTCTTTATATGCTCTTGTTAAGTTTATACTTTATTGCATATTATATTGTTATCTTAGTTTTACTTTCTCTGTTCTTATGTAGTACTGGTGTCTTTTTACTGCTGTAACAATCTTATTTTATATTAAGTGGCGCTAGAAGTAAAGTAAAGATTCATCCTCTGGAGGGCATGAATGCCTTATTAAATGACATGACATTTTATCCAAAATGTGTTGAGCTTGTTATGTCTGGATGTCTGGATGTCTGGAGAGGGCAATGAAATCGGGAGTCTCCCGCGAAAATCGGGAGGGTTGACAAGTATGACACACACACACACACACACACACACACACACACACACACACACACACACACACACACACACACACACACACACACACACACACACACACACACACACACACACACACACACACACACACACACACACACACACACACACTGTTCGTATTTAGTCTCCTGATTTTAAATGGGAATTAAATCATTTGAGTGTTCCCAAAGCACCAGTGTTCTGCAGTTTGTGTGGGCCTACTGTACTGTTGCAAAGTTTTGGAAGATTCATAGCTAACCACACTGAAGATTATGGATTATCTCATATTTTTAAGCCTCAATTTGTCCCCCCCCCCCCCCCCCCCCCCTCTAACATCACCAGATAATTTAAGGGGTCATTTCTCAAAAATGTCTTCCGGGGGAGGATCCCCCGGACCGCCTTATATGGTTTGGTCCCTATTTCCATAGCCCCACCAAAAATATTTTCCACCAGCCGCCACTGCCTCCCACTCACACTCAAATCAGTTCTGATTCAGCTTGTTGAAACATGTTACCGACTTCCGGTAACTTTTATTTAATTTACAGGAAAGACTCTTTGGGCCAAATTGTGTGAACCTGCTCACCCTAACACCATTGACGTCCTGCCATGTATCAACAATAGTGGAAGATAAGAAGTGACCTCGAGAAACCAGAGAGAACTTTACCTGTGACTCAGCCCATCAGTCTGTGCCGGACTGGGACCAAAGTCAGGCATGGAATTAATCACCCAGCCAGGCCTTTTTGGGGGGGTTTTGCTGGTTGTATTGTCAATATACTATTAGTTCCCATGGTGTGCTGGGGTGGAAACACCAACACAAGGGATGCTGACAGGCTGAACAAGATGGTGAGGAAGGCTATCTCTGTAGTTGGAGTTAAACAATCTGGAGGAGGTGGCAGAGGGGAGGACGAGGAGGAAGCTGGACAACATCCTAGAGAACTGAGGTTACCTACTGTAATTCCAGCTTCTATGAGTAAATGATATAAATAAACATTGATTGATTGATTGAATGGCTTCCCCCTCTAAGGCTGTCGCTATTGGGTAATCCCCTTGCGCCCCGGCGCAGCACTGAACACTTGTAGTCCACGCCCACCCGCAAGGTGGGCCCCACCCTCGGGCTTCCTTCCGGTATAAATAGGAAGGAGGCCTGGCAATCTGCTCCCATACAAAATAACTTTTCTTCAGCTATTCGTAGAGCCAGTGGGGCCCAGCACTTAGAGGGCTGTGCCATTTACTCATAGAAGCTGGGGTTACAGATAGGTAACCTCAGTTCTATTTCGTATATGGCTTCGCCCTCTAAGGCTATCGCTATTGGGTTAAGGGCGAAGCATGATGTAGTCTGCGCCCCACTGGGTCCGCCCGGCACTAGAAGCACAGACACACCTGCTCAATAACACCCCCTGCCTGTTGTGCCATGTGTAATGGCGCATCACCTTCCCCGGAACATAGCAAAACATGCCTATCTTCCCGACAGGGTGAAGGCTGGGAACAATACATACCGGCCGCTGTTAGAAAGTAGAGACGAAGGTCCCACCTTGTCCTGCGATCATAGAGGGGGAACAGCAGCTCTCTGCGTGTCAGACAGGCAGGAGAGCGCCCAGCTGGATCCCTGATGTCACTCACTCTGACCAGACACTCCGTACAAAGTGTGTCAGAGGAAAAAGGAACATCCCTCCTATAAGAGTGAAAAAGGGCCGCTCTCCGCGTGCCGAGAGGCAGGAGAGAGGCGCACAGCTGGCTCCCTGACGTCACTCACTCCGACAGGACACCCAGTACAGGGTGTGTCAGAGAGGAAAGGGAGACATCCCTCACATAAAAATGAATAAATGAACAGGGGGAAGACAAAGATGCAGCAGTGCAAATATCTTCCACTGACATTCCTCCGTGCAAAGCCGTGGAGGAGGAAATTCCTCTGGTGGAGTGTGCATTGATGTTCTCCGGGGGCTCCACCCCAGAGGAGACATATGCCTGTGACACAGCCTCACACAGCCAGCCGTTGTGCAGACAGAGGTTGCCCTATCGAGCGCTCTCTATAATGCACAAACAGGCGCTGAGAACGGCGCCAGGCCGCCGTGCGCGCCACATAGCAAGACAGCGCGCGCACAGGACAGAGGAGATGAGACGTGGCTTCTTCCTCCGACCTGTGAGGAGGGGGAAAGAAGCCAGCCAGGGTGATCACTCTTGACCTAAAAGAGTTGTGATGACCTTAGGCATGAAGCCGGGTTAGGACGTAAAACAGCTGAACTGCCATCTCCTTGGATCCGGAGACATGACGGAGCCACAGAGAGAGCAGACAAATCACTCACCCTTTTCTCTGATAGAGCCAAGAGCAGTACTACTTTGGCTGATAACAGTTTAAGGGGAACCTGAACAGGTTCAAATGGGGCTTTGCTTTAGTGCGCGCAACACCAAAGCCAAATCCCACTGAGGCGCCAGTGTGCGTGACACAGGTCTGAGTCTCCGTACTCCTCGCATACAACGGCTGCTGCGTTCTGCGAGCCCCTCTGTTAAATTCGCCGGGAATATACATTGCTCTGATGGAGAGCAACGTGTGTGCGCGCCCAGAACAGCAGCCGCCTGGCTTCGTTCAGAAGCTGCGCAGATCGTACTCCTCCCTGGCGATTGAGGTAGGCTGCTTCCATAGCCGTGGCCTGTTGTCTGTGCAAATCAACACATGTTTGATTGTACAGCAACGGGGCGACTCCCCCGTTCTTTTCCGAGATTTAGAAAAATAGAGGGGGTAAAAACCGCGCAAGACACTGTTCCTGGGATGACAGGAGTGTTTCTTGTATCCCATGGAACTGCTGGGGGAGAGGCTTCTCTGTGATGTGCCGTAATGGTCGTCATGGTGACGAGCCACGCCATCGCCGCCGCTGCCCGTGAGGCAAAAGGGCTGCGAGGGAGTTTCCACACGCTGCATTTCACTCCGTCTCTCATGATGAGGCGCATACACGCCCAGAGGACGAGAGGTGTGTGTATGCTGTCCACACGAGGCGTTATAACGGTGCTCGTGGGTTTATTATGACCGTATGTATGAGGCATATCTGGGACAGAGGAATGACGCGAGCTCTGCAGTTTATAAACCAATAGGTTAAAAACAGCAGGCTTCTGCAGCGAATGAACCACCTGTGTCCCCTGTTGGAAGAGACCCAAGGGGATCATCACGTGACCAGCTGACGCCAACGCCGAGCAGCTGCGTCACAGAGAGGGCTGTGTGGGTTGTGACACGCCAGAGGAGAGCTGTCAGTTCCTCCACTCGCTGCCGCGAGAGCTGCGCTCTGCTGGCTGAGTTTAATTCCACTCCAGATAAACGTTTGTCTGAGATGGAAGAGGACAGCTCTTCTTCCAATTTATTATGAAACCCAGGCTTTGACAGATGCGATACGAGATGTACCGTCTGTAAAGCGACTTCCTCCCTGGAGCGAGCCAGCAAATAGCAGGTCGTCCAGAGAAAACCACCCTCTCATCCCTCCTCTGTGTAGTGGCTCCAGCCTTTATACACAAAAATGGGAGGAGCCAGGAAATATCCGAACGGCAGACGATGGTCTGGTCTGATATTCCCTGAAATGGAAAACGCAGGAATTTCCTGTGTTTTGGGATGATGGGTGGAAGTATGCATCCTTCAGGTGGAAGTGAACCAGTCGTCCTGGTGAACACATTCCAGCACCTGTTTGATCGTCAGCATGTGGAATACTGACAGATCGAGGATGTCTCATTGCCCCAATCTTTTTCGGGATTAGAAAAATAACGGGAGTGAAAACCCCTGATTTTCCTCCCTTTGAAGAACCCTGGAAATATCTTCTTTCAACAGGAGTTCGCAGCGCTGAATGGAGCGCAAGACACTGTTCCTGGGATGACACTGGAGTGTTTCTTCTATCCCATGGAACTGCGGGTGGAGAGGCTTCTCTGAGATATGCTGTAATGTCACTCGTCATGGTGACGAGCCTCGCCGCTCGCGCTTCTTGATGCGAAAGGGCTGCGAGGGAATCTCCACACGCTGCATTTCACTCTGGCTCTCATCATGAGGCGTGTACACGCCCAGAGGATGAGTGGTGTGTGCAGTGCTGTCCACACGAGGCGTTATAACGGTGCTCGTGGATTTATTATGACCATGTGTATAGGCATATCTGGGACAGAGGAATGCCGCAAGCTCTGCAGTTTATAAACCAATAGGTTAACACAGCAGGCTTCTGCAGCGAATGAACCACCTCTGGAGAGACTCCACCTGTGGGGGAGACCCAGGGGGATCCCCACGTGACCAGCCGACGCCAAGGCCGAGCAGCTGCGTCACGGATAGGGCTGTGCGGGTTTGTGACACGCCAGAGGAGAGCTGTCAGTTTCTCCACTCACTGCCGCGAGAGCCGCGCTCTGCTGCTGGCTGAGTTTAATTCCACTATCAGATAAACGATTGTCTGAGAGGGAAGAGGACAGCTTTTCTTCCAATTCATTATGAAACCCAGGCTTTGACAGATGCGATACGAATGTAACGTCTGTAAAGCGACTTCCTCCCTGGAGCGAGCCAGCAAATAGCAGGTCGTCCAGAGGAAAACACACTCTCATCCCTCCTCTGTGTAGTGGCTCCAGCCTTCTATACACAAAAATTGTGAGGAGCCAGGAAATATCCAAACGCTATTTCCTGTGTTTCGGGATGAGGGGTACGTGGAAGTATGCATTCCTGCGCTGCCCGTGAGGCAACCCAAGGTGTGCTTGGACCGAAAGGGCTGCGCGGGGGCCTCTACACGCTGCGACTCACTCCGGCTCTCATCACGCTCAGGGGATGGATGGAGGTGTGTGCAGTGCTGTCCACACGAGGCGTTATAACGGCGCTCATGGGTTTATTATGACCGTGTGTAGGAGGCGTATCTCGGACAGAGGAATGCAGCGAGCTCTGCAGGTTATTTACCGAGGTTAAAACCGGCAGGCTTCTGCAGGGAGCCCTGCTGTCTACTTAATCAACAGATTAGTGGCAGCCGGCTTAATTAGCGAGCTCTGCCGTTAATTAACCGATAGGTTAAAACCAGCAGGCTTCTGCAGCGAGCGCTGACGCCGTGGCGCTGCCGCTGGGGGCACTCTGTACGGCCCCTACACACGGCGGCGTGCGTTGCCGCTTCAACGCTTCTGCCCATTCACTTTGAATGGGATGACGTCACGATTCGCTGAACTGCATTGTGGGAGCAAAGCGTAGCTTCTCTCGCGGTGCTCGCTGCAAAAGTAGAGCAATGTTATACTTTTGCCGCCTCGACGGAGGCGTCAGCCAATCAAATCCCGCGTATGCAAATCTGACATTACAAGCGCTAGCCAATCAAACCGCGTGTATGTTGGGAGAGCCAGACCGCAGTTATTTCCCATATGTCAAAAAATGGAGGAGAAAATGATCGTGGCGGTACTATATGACCAGTCCCTCTTTACATACAGGGATACAAACCGGAGGAGCCAGGCATGGGGGGAGGTGGCAGAGACAGTGGGTGAAACTGGTAGGTGTTCGCCTGTTTGGGGAGTTTATATCCAGTGTACTTCGTTTGAATGGACAGCTAGCAAGCATAGACAGTATATTTAGCCAGCATGGATGTAGCATGAATGCTTTGCTTTGTATGTCCGGGGCGGGACATTCATGTGATTGGTTGTTGGTCGCGTTGTTCGTAAAAAATCCCCAAGCTTCAGACACGCCCACCGCCAAGCCGTAACGGCCCCTACACACGGCGGCGCTTGGCGGGGAGAGGAGGGAGGGGAGAACCGAACGGTGAACTGTGGAGGGAGGCGGGGCAGGAGTTGCTTTTCTTCGGACTCCTGCCCGGCACTCGGCCCCAGGGACACGAGGCCCCGTCCGCGGCTCGTAAGCCTGGACGGGCCAATCGTCCTCCTCGGCCGCAGCAGAAAGAGCGTCCGCTCTCCGCTTCCTGTCGCCCGAGGGGAGACGGGCGCAGTGTGTGCCTGCTACCTGCTGGTTTAGAGCCGCATACGCGTGCTCTGACCCCAGGCAGGATTCGCATACTGCTTTTATCTCTGCTGGTCATACTCATTATGAACCCAGAGCCACATGAGGGACAATCACAGACGCAGTTGTTGCTCATGATGATTCTCAATTGCTGTGCTTCAGTAACTGTGCTGGTTTGCTGAAGAAAAGAGGGAGCAGATTGCCGGGCCTCCTTCCTATTTATACCGGAAGGAAGCCCGAGGGTGGGGCCCACCTTGCGGGTGGGCGTGGACTACAAGTTTTCAGTGCTGCGCGGGAGCGCAGGGGGATTACCCAATAGCGATAGCCGGAGCCTACACACGGCGGCGTGCGTTGCCGCTTGGCGGTGGGCGTGTCTTGAGCTTGGGGAGTCAACGCGAGCAACGCGACCAACAACCAATCACATGAATGTCCCGCCCCGGACATTTGATTGAAAAGTGTATTAACAGCTTGTATATTGGGTACAGTACAGTACAGCTCAATACAGTACACATACAAAGCAAAGCATTCATGCTACATCCATGCTGGCTAAATATACTGTCTATGCTTGCTAGCTGTCCATTCAAACGAAGTACACTGGATATCATCTCCCCAAACAGGCGAAAACCTACCAGTTTCACCCACCTCCCCCCATGCCTGGCTCCTCCGGTTTGTATCCCTGTATGTAAAGAGGGACTGGTCATATAGTACCGGGTGATTCCCTACCGCCACGATAATTTTCTCCTCCATTTTTTGACATATGGGAAATAACTGCGGTCTGGCTCTCCCAACATACACGCAGTTTGATTGGCTAGCGCTTGTACTGTCAGATTTGCATACGCGGGATTTGATTGGCTGACGCCTCCGTCGAGGCGGCAAAAGTAGAACATTGCTCTACTTTTGCAGCGAGCACCGCGAGAGAAGCTACGCTTTGCTCCCACAATGCAGTTCGGCGAATCGTGACGTCACCCCATTCAAAGTGAATGGGCAGAAGCGTTGAAGCGGCAACGCACGCCGCCGTGTGTAGGGGCTGTAAATCTGTGATGAGGCCAAAACTCCTTCTGGCGTAGTCTTTGGGATTTTAGCCTTTGCAGACCATTTACATGCACACAAACCTATACAACAGACCACAGGAAAGGGAAGGCCTCTTTAATACAAAAATTGGCTGAAGTTACGTGTGTGTGTTGGAAATTCAAAATAGAGAAAATGTTCTTCTTCTATATATGCTTGTTATACTCTCTATAGCAAATTATTAAATATGTTTCACTTGGTTATCATGATTTCCATGATAATGTAAGTGAACCAGAAAAAAGTAAAGTTAAACATCGATTTCCAAAGTCAACAGTGAACCTTAAAACTGAATAAATTATAATTGTTTCAATCTTGACTAGTCTTTTCCTGCAATATCATTGATGGATGATCAGTTCTAGTGTCTTTCCAGGGGAATTATCTGTATATAAAAGCATGTTAATGAGGGGGACCAAATCAGTTTATGTGAAAATATGAGTATCCCAGTCTCTCCGGGTAATGTTACCTGAGAAGAAATCTTTACCACAACAAAACAAACATTGCCTTTGATTGGCTGCCACACTATCCCACATAGTTGGCAGGTAACATGAATACAAATGATGTCAGTGGGGTGATGCAACGTCACAGAAATCCCCTCCTCCTCAGTATAAATGTGTGTTGCCTGTCTTTAGACTCAGAATGAGTTGAATGACAGAGCTGGCGCACTTTTTCGGAGACTCCACACCTTTGTTTAGTGGCTGATGCAACTCAGGACATGCTCTTGCAAACATAGAGCAGGGTGACACCTACCTGACTATCAGATGAAGCAAGCACAATCCATGCTAAATTTAGAGGTGGAAAGTAACTAAGTACATTTACTCAAGTTCCGCACTCAAGTACACATTTGAGGTACTTTACCTTTCATTTTATACTACTCTATACTTCTACGCTACTACATTTTGGGAGACAGTTTTGTACTTTTTACTCCAATACATTTATTCTACAGATTTATATACTAGTTACTTTATAAATTCAGATTTTTACAAACAATATGATATACTTTCAAAATATTATTGTTTGGCATAGATTAAACCATTCAACATTATACTTACAGTAAGAACTAAAACCACGAGTCGATTAAAAGAAAACTAATTGGAATTAAGAACTTTTATGTTTGAAATTATTTCCCAGTTCAAGCTTCTTAAATGTGAAGATTTGCTCCTTTTGCAATATAATATTCTAAAATATTTTTAAATGATTGTTTTTTCTCTGAATACTTTAAGTGCATTTAACAAAAGTACTTACCATTCTCAGTGCAGTGATTTTTACTTGAATTTGAGTATGTTTACAGTGTGGCATTAGATACTGAAGTAAAGTATCTAAATACCTTTTCACTGGTAACCGAGTATATTGACTTAAGTTTAGTACAACCTTGAGGTTCTTTACGTTAGTACTACTATTCCATTCTCTTTATACAGCTACTCTACTAATGGAGGTACAATTATGTTCAACTTGAACTTTGTCTGGGGGTTACTCTTCAAATTGAAGAGATGAAAAGCTCTTTCTAAGGGTAAATGAAGTAAAGTATATGAACCTTCTCTTGGGTCAGCTGAAAAATGCAACACCACAAATCTAAAACAGGGCTGTTTTTCTGAGAAACAAAGAATTGGGAATTTGATGAACTTTACTACATTAATGCAGAAATAGAGAGTCATATGACTTACTTCTGCTGTCATACATTTTTAAGGAAAAGTGCAAGCTGGCCTAAATTGTGCAATGGGCAAGATATGACTGGACTTTTAATGCAAAACACTAAAAATAAAGTAGAATTGTCAATAAATTGTGAAGAGGTTACCATGTTGATGTTGTGCCAAAGACGTATAAGTATATTGGATTTTATCCAAATTAGCATTATAAATTAGCGTGGTAATCTTCTGTCCACTTCAGTTAGTCAGTTAGTTAGTCACAAACAAATCTAAGAAAAAGAACACAGAGTATGGGGGTATTGGTAGAGGTCTTTAGGAAGACTGAGGTGCTCAAAGAGTTTTCAAAGTGGGTACGGTTATTATCTTGTGAGAAATGAACACAGGTATTGATGCACTAGTCAATTCATACTGAAATTCTCATGTTCAGGTTTTAAAATATATTGTGGTCTCGTCTTTGATGTTTCAGTTGAAATGCTCTCTGGTACCATCTTTTAATACTTGCCTGATATTTCTTCAGCTATTTTGATTTCATTTGCATAAATAAGTTATAAGAATATAGTATATTTTGTTAGTAATACTGCTTTAACTCAACAATGTCCCTTTTTTAGGTTGTGCATAACTAAGCTGTGGCATCTCTGGAAAGATGTGCGACAAGCGCAAAGAGTGCAAAGATTGTGAAGAGGGGTGAAGGTGGACCAAGATGACGGCAGGCAACAGGAACTTTATCATCAAACAACTTTAATTTAAGAGGACAGTACATGCAGGCAAAGCAAAACTAAACTAAACACACAAGCATCCAGGGACTGAACATAAAACTAGGACTTCAATGCAATATAATAATCAGATAGAGAGGTGGACTGCAGGTGTACAGGAAGTCAGGTGGCTGCGGGGATACTGGGGAAAAGGTAAACCTAATGAGACATCAAAATAGGCAAGAAAACATGGTGAGTAAAATAAAACAGATTACAATTCAACTAAAAGCCAGGATTTTGGCGCAAGCACAGTACAAATACTTCCTTCAGTACTTGACTAAATGATCTCAGTTATGTTTCATAGTCCTTTTTATGTTGCACAAAGGAAAACAAATCTGATATGTTCATGATGTCTGAGTAACACATTATGATAGAGGCTAGTTAGTCACCTTATCATCATCATCAGCTTTATTGAAGAGACTCTAGGTCAATTTTTAAACCTTAGTACCTCACCCCTCTGATAAGAACATGAAGTTTCCCTGTGATGTCATCAGTGTGTTTTATCTTTCTTTTGTGTTAAAGTTATAGGTCAAGAAGTCATCCCATGTGTCAACAATGAATCATATGGGAAGCTCAAAATGGGAGTGACAACATCGGCTGGTGCATGTTCATTGCAACCTGACTATTACTCAACACCGTGGCTCCCTGAGCGCAACTGTTAAAATGGCCAGAAACCTTCTTTTGCTGTGAAACGGCAAAGTGAATCATTACATTACATTATTACATTACATTACATTTAGCTGACGCTTTTATCCAAAGCGACTTACAATAAGTGCGTTCGACCAACAAAATACAAACTTGAAGAAAACAGAATCATATAAGTACATCAGGTTTCATAGAGCAAAAACATTTCAAGTGCTACTCAACTGGCTTTAGATAAGCCAGCCCTTTATTAGTATATAAGTGCTTTGTCAATAGTTCTATCGCTCGAAGTGGAGTCGAAAGAGATGAGTTTTCAGTCTGCGCCGGAAGGTGTGTAAGCGATCTGCTGTCCTGATGTCAATGGGGAGCTCATTCCACCATCTTGGAGCCAGGATAGCAAACCCATGTGTTTTTGCTGATGGGAACTTGGGTCCTCTTCGCAGCGAGGGTGCAGCGAGCCGTTTAGTTGATGCAGAGCGGAGTGCACGTGCTGGGGTGTACGGTTTAACCATGTCCTGGATGTAGGAAGGGCCAGATCCATTCGCAGCATGGTACGCAAGTACCATTGTCTTGAAGTGGATTCTAGCAGTTATCGGAAGCCAGTGGACGGAGCGGAGGAGCGGAGTGGTGTGGGAGAATTTAGGAAGGTTGAAGACCAGACGAGCCGCTGCATTCTGGATGAGCTGCAGAGGTCGGATGGCACATGCAGGTAGACCAGCCAGGAGGGAGTTGCAGTAGTCTAGGCGTGAGATGACGAGAGCCTGGACCAGAACCTGCGTCGCTTTCTGGGTCAGCTGGGGACGCATCCTCCTGATGTTGTAAAGCGTGTATCTGCAGCAGCGGGTTGTAGCAGCTATGTTTGCAGTGAAGGACAGGTTGTTATCTAGGATCACACCCAGATTCCTTGCAGTCTGAGTCGGGGAAACAACAGAGGTGCCAATGTTGATTGTTAGGTCAAGAGTGGGACAATCTTTTCCCGGAAGGAAAAGCAGTTCAGTCTTGTCAAGGTTGAGCTTGAGGTGATGATCAGACATCCACTGAGAGATGTCAGCTAGACAAGCAGAGATGCGTGCGACGACCTGGGTCTCTGAGCGGGGGAAGGACAGAATTAATTGGGTGTCGTCAGCGTAGCAGTGGTATGAAAAACCATGCGGGCTAATGACTGATCCGAGCGAGTTTGTGTACAAGGAGAAGAGGAGGGGACCAATAACAGAGCCCTGAGGGACCCCTGTAGTTAATTGACAAGGGTCGGACTCGGACCCTCTCCAAGTAACCCTGTAGGTGCGGTCTTTGAGGTATGAGGTGAGGAGGGAAAGTGCAGAGCCTGAAACTCCAAGTGCTTGGAGAGTGCGAAGGAGGGTCTGATGATTCACCGTGTTGAATGCAGCAGACAGGTCCAACAGGATGATGACAGAGGAGAGGGAGGCTGCTTTAGCAGTGTGCAGTTCCTCAGTGACAGCAAGGAGGGCAGTTTCTGTGGAGTGACCTGCCTTGAAACCAGACTGGTGCGGATCCAGAAGGTTGTTCTGATGGAGATAACAGGACAGTTGTCTAAAGACAGCGCGTTCAAGTGTTTTAGACAGGAACGGGAGTAGAGAGACAGGCCTGTAGTTTATAACATCAGACGGGTTGAGAGTGGGTTTCTTTAGGAGAGGGTTTACTCTTGCCTCCTTGAGACTGTTTGGAAAGTGACCAGAAGTTAGAGAAGTGTTGATGAAATGGGTGAGAAACGGTAGAATATCAGGAGCGATAGTCTGAAGGAGGTTTGAAGGGATAGGGTCCAGAGGACAGGTGGTAGGGCGGGCAGAGGTAATGAGGGTAAGAACCTCACTTGGAGAGAGAGGGGAAAAGGAGGTCAGTGTGTTGGTGAAAGGAGGGTCTGGTGACCCAGCGGTGAGTAAAGGTGAGTCAGAAAAAGAAGAGCGAATATCATCAACCTTTTTTTCAAAGTGGTTAACAATGTCGCTTGACAGTCAGTGACTAATTTATTTTATTTATTTATACATTTTTAACAACAGATAAGACAAACAAAAATCTAAAGAATTAAAAGGCATTTCCCCTTTTACTCCACACAAACAGTAGTTCCCTTTTCAGCTCAGAAATATGACTGATAGCATAAGGCTATATCAATTATTACAGTATATAGAGGTTTGGTTTTAATAAACACCGTTAAATGTCTTTATGTTGTAATTGAATTCCTGTTATGTCATAAATAAGAGGGTTCAGGGTGTGTGACCAAATATCACTTACTTTAATGATTAATGACTGTCTTTGTGAATTCATACTCTGTATTGATATTAAAGATATGACTGGACAAGAAATGTCAAATTTAAATGCATGGCTGCTGGACAGCAGACTTTCGTTTATGGCCAAAACAATCTGATAGATTTTCTTCAAACAAACAGAAGTGGGGAAAATTACCTACATGGCAAATTACAAATTGTATGTAGATGACAAATGAATGATGTCTTCTTGTGATATGGTACATGTTTGTTTTCATCATGTGACGTGGTTAATAAAACTGAGCAGAAACCCCCATAATCCTGAGCTTGAATAAATAGTTCACCCTAAATCAATATATAGTAATCACTTACCTACTGTATGTATGCCTTTAGGCCAAGAACAACATGTTTTGTATGGACTGGTGTGTGCTCAACAAAGTATTTTTGGATTATCAGGAGAATAATTCCAATATGTTTACTTTAGCTATAGTTTCCTGAACAACGTTGTGTTTGTTTTTCCAATACCTAGTCTGGAGTATATCATTTTAAACCTCTTTCCTTTGAGACTGGGTTTGTCTTAACCTTTTCCGTCTGTTTAATTATTTTGCAATTATTTACTTTTTTTTGTATCATCCACTCTACATTACGCCAATAGATAGAAAACGTTTGTGACAACAGAGAGCACAGGGAGATGAGCACAACATAAAACTTACATTTTTTAAGAGGAGTGTTCTTTGACTCCCCTTTCCTTTTCCTGACCCTTGGAACCACATGCAGCCGATATTTATGGCTTGTTAAAGTTTCTGAAAAACAAAGCCTGTAACACCGGCACAGCATTCAAACCTAATGATGTTGGAGGGAAATAATGAGATCCAGTTACACGACAGGATCAGACTTTCTGCTGTGTGCTCTCAGCGTGTCTGGATTAGAGAGGCCTGCAGGGCACACTGAAAAACAAAACTGTCACTGCCGAGGTGCATGAACTAGAAACAGGCAGGAAGGACGTACACATTCAGCCGCAGTCTCTGGAAACCCAGGAAAACAGTTTTATCTTCACATAATAAGTCCTAAATTAAACTGTGGTTAACCTTGTGCAGGTTAGGCAGGAAACAAGCAGGCCGTAGAGTTTAAAGCAAAGACTGTGGCTTAAAAACAGAGGTGGAAGATATACTCAGATCTTATACTTGAATAAAAGTAGCAGTACCAGAGTGTAGGAATACTGTGTTACAAGGAAAATACCTGCATTCAAAATGTTATGCAATAAAAGTACAACAATATTAGCATCAGAATATACTTAAAGCACAAAAAGTAAAAATACTCATTATGCAGATTGTTCTATTTCAGAATAATATATATTATACATGTTTTATTATAAATATTGATGTATTCAATTGTTTATCAAAGCTGGTAAAGGTGTGCTGGTAAAGTTTGTGAATTTACTCCAGGTAACTAAACTCTTATTTAAGTGTTGATTATATTTCACATCATTAATCCAAATCTGTAAAGTAACGTGTTTACTTCTAAATTGTAGTGGAGTAGCATAAAATTGAAATACTCAAGTAAAGTACCTAAAAATTGTACTTAGGTACAGTACTCGAGGAAATGTACTTAGTTACTTCCAACCTCTGCTTAAAAAACATGCTAGCAGATCTGTAATAGTAATTTAGTATAATAACTAGAGGGGCAGCTCCGGGTACTGGTTCTAGTATAGCCGCAAGGATCTTCATCAACTAGAGCAATAAAGCATAATATATTAAATATATTAAAATAAAGTAAGCATATATCAATATATAATACCTAAATGTTTTTTCTATAATGAACATGGTGTTTAGCAGGAATGATGTTTTTCGTTTCATTTTATTATTGTTTATTAATCAACCTTAACACAACATGTCATTAGATCTAAAAGTATTTGGCCGTGAGCCAAAGCATTGGAAACATCTCAGTGTTGGCCAGATGATGGTGCTCGATGAAAAGTTAATGGATCAACGTTAATACAATTAGTTCTAAGTGGAACATGAATACACCTGAAGCGAACTAATTTTGAGATACTTGTACTTGAGTATTTCTCTTATATGTTACTCTTTACTTTGATAAAACGTTATTGTTCACTATGGGTACATTAACAAGTTACCATACAGTATATTACGTCATCAAAATTAGCTCCACCTTTTACGTTTAATATTATTTTTAAAGTAATAACTGTGATATTACCACCACTGTCATAACAGCTGCCTCAGTTGTTTTTATTTGACTTAGTGTTGCAATGTTAAAGCCTTCTGCAACAAGATACTACGCAAAAGGCTCAAATGGCAAATATGATGGTAGAGCTGAGATCATGTTGATCCACCAGATGGCCTCAGACTTACAAAAGTAATATGCTGCTCACACATGAATGCAGCAGTGTTATCTAATACGTCATATGTGATCAAATATAAGCACAGGAGACATTTAACAGCAGAATGAGTATCCTTTCGGTATGTGTTGCTTATACTTGGGTACTTTTTCTTTGAAAGGATATTTATGGAGGATTTGGAGAGTTTTGGACATTTATTCAATGTTGGGATCTGAAGTACAAACATGAAAGGTTTTTGTACTTTACTTGATTACGTTTGATGCAGCATTGAACTTCTAAACTTATTTTTTTACCAAAGTAAGGTATTTTGTTGGTGTAAAAAATTAAGTTGCATTATTTACTTGGCCAACTTCTTACTGTATCTGTTGGTACAATCAGTAACATAATATCCTCTTACCTGCAGACATCTCATCAGAGACATTTCCCTCATGCCTGACAGAGAAGTGTTCAGGTAACTTTCCGCTCACATTCCAGCCTGTTTTGCCTGAAACGCACCGTGCTGCAGGCGTGTCTGATCCACCGCAGGATAACTCACTGAGAGCAAGTTCAGCTGTGGTTAGGACACTGGGTGATTGGAAAGATAAATATAGGACTAGTTTTTATCAATAAAACACTCAGAAACAAGAATGCACTTCAGATTCCCTACATCACGTGTAAGGAATCCTGAAACAGAAAACACGATGAAGAGGTAAAGATGCTATAACTTTAGGATAAAGTGAAAAGAATAACCTCCCGATTGAAATGGTTCACAAATAGAGACTTGACTGATAAAGACTTCACTGCAGAATAAACTTTAAATGAGGCTTTCGATAGACATCACAATTCATCTGGGGCAGACAGCTATCTTGTTTTACAATATCTCAATAATTTGCTATGCATAGTAGAAGACATTTTTCAACAACAACAAAAAATACGTCAAACCGCTCCGCTCTGTTTACTGCAATGAACTGATTGTAACCATGGAAACACTGGTCAGCATATGCTATGTGTTTGTCCTAGTGGTAAGCAGGTGTCACCAATTTTCACTTTGGAAACAGTGGTCAGCAGGTGTCTCAGATTGTAACTATGGAAACACTGGTCTAGGTTATACCTTTTGTTACCGTTTTTTAAATAGGTGAAGCATATAGTCACCACGGGCACATTGATCAGCAGGTGTCATCGATTGTCACCTTAGCAACACTGGTTGGCAGTTTTCCCCAATTGTTACCATTAATCCCACCACAATATATATTATTATTATATATATGAGTAGCTGTTCACTTAATCTTGTGATGATCATGTGATACAATAAACTAAATGGAAGCGCTAAATGGTCTTATTGTGTAAGTAATGTCCAAAAAGGTACAGTACTTAACTCATTTGACTTTCTCTTTGATATTTAAATTTGTGTAGAAGGAAGCCTCATAGCAACAACATATTGTATCAGAAGTGTGTCAAAAGTTTTCTCACAAACTCTGCCAGCTTGTATCCCCCAGTCAGTAATAACTGCCTGATTGTAGAGAGACTGGTGACAGGTGACATTAAACATGGGGACTTGACCGAACAGCTCAGGGTTTACTAAACTGACGCCTTCATACACTTTTCTCCTAACGAGGTGAAAGTAAATCGGATTAAAGAGTTTATTAAGCCCCATGACCCCGACAGATAATCCCTTAAAAGTGACCCAAACATTCTTTTCCAGGCCAAATGAAACCAATCTTATCACCAACGAGTCCACAGCCTGACACACACACACACACACACACACACACACACACACACACACACACACACACACACACACACACACACACACACACACACACACACACACAACACACACACACACACACACACACACACACACACACACACACACACACACACACACACACACACACACACACACACACACACACACACACACACACACACACACACACACACACACACACACGTACGTACACACACACATACACAAACACACACACACACACACACACACACACGCACGCACACACACACACACTCACACACACTCCTCCCTTTCAAAACCTTCCACTAAACCGGTTTTAGTTTGACAGCAGACGTTTTTTTCCCTCTTCCTCTTCAGTGTGTTGTGACTTGAGGCACATGTATCCATCTGATTTCTGACCATGTTTCTCACGCAAAGAACACCACAGGGCCTATAAGAGCCCCCAGCGACCAGCTCTTCAGTTCAGACCGATCCAGCAGACATACAGCATGGGTGAGCCTATATTCTCTTTACTTTGTTCCCTTCCTGTTAATCCGCGGCAGTTGTAGTGCTGCTATGATACTTATCAGCACTACAAACCAAACTCTGTGCACATTTTGCAACATTTGTAATGTTTAATTATGTGAAATAACTATAATAGTAATGATTAATTAGTAATTTAATTTTAATTTTTAATTATTTTTAATTTAATTTTAATTTTAATTTTAATTAGTAATTAGTAATGATATCTAAAGAAATTCTCACTGAACAAATCAAACTTCGGGCACATTTTGGCATTGATTTTGGAGCCTTTTTTCCATTGTTAGTAGAAAAATAGCACGCATCAGAAACCAAACACCTTTATGTGCGACAGAATTATTATCACCGAAATGTACTGAAAATATCAAAAATAAAAATACTCATTATGCATTTCATTTGTTTTTATCATCAATGAATATGTCACAGTTTTTCTATAGCAATATATCAATATAACAGAGAATAGTTTTAGTAAAGCATAAATAATCAACTTTAATTAGCATTATCATTCAGATTAATGTGAAAACAATGTCACCTCAATAACCTCAAAGGTTATTAGAGACACCAGTGCTTGTATTCTCATTTTAAGTTTCTGTTAGTTGCAGTTTATTCTTGTAGGAAATTATTTTACAGTACAGAAGTTAATTTCTGGCATTGTCTCTCAATACAACTGCTTCAAAGGCTCCCCTTTACAGGTTGAATAAAATGGCTTTAAGTTGGTTTGTAAATTATTTACTTATTCTTTCATTTCAACCCTTAACCTTTTATGATAACAACTCCATGGCCAGTCATGTCAAATCAACTGCATTTATATAGCCCAGTTCACAAATCACAAATGCCTCAATGGTCTTAACAGTCCGTAAGGCATACAGCAGCCCCGATCCTAGACCCTCCATTCTGAGAAGGGAAAAACTCCCCTTTTAGAGGGGGAAATGAAAGAAGAAACCTGAGGAAAAGCAGCCGAGGAGGAATCCCTCTGGAATGACAGACATGACTTAGATGTGTGTATCAGAATAAACCAATAAATAAAATGACATTAAAGACAGTCCAATGGACACAAATGATACATAAAATGTGAACACATTTAAATTTGAGGACATTAAACAGCTGGCGTCCATCTTATCTGCAGCTCAACTCATTTTAACATTAACATTTTATTTGAATCTTTTAAATATTTCGAGTGCATTATTGTGTTATTTCACTTTCTTTTATAGAGGTTTAATACACTAAAAAATACTTTACTTTCTTAACTTTAAAAGTTTAGGAGAATCTTAATAATACGGGTTAAATGTGTAATATGCACCCTTAAATAAATAAACTAAACTTGCCTAAATGTTTTGCAATCCAATTATTTACCCCAAAAATTAACCTGAAGCCTAAACCCTCACAAAGGCTGAGCAACTGGAAAATTAAGGTCCTTTAATATTCAAGTTAAAGTGCACCTGCAATCATGACTAGAGACCCTCCATTAACAATTAACATACATTTTTTTACGACAAACGTGTGTGTGTGTGTGTGTGTGTGTGTGTGTGTGTGTGTGTGTGTGTGTGTGTGTGTGTGTGTGTGTGTGTGTGTGTGTGTGTGTGTGTGTGTGTGTGTGTGACAGCTCAGAAAACGGCCCTGATCGTGTACGCCCACCAGAGTCCGGGCTCGTTCAACGCGGCGGTGCGTGACGTGGCGATGCAAGAGCTGGAGGCCCAGGGCTACAAGGTGCTCGTGTCTGACCTCTACGCCATGAACTTCAGGGCTAACGCCACTCAGGACGACATCATCGGTGACCTCCTATAGTTTATATAGTTTATTTTACTCTTATAGTATAGTTTTTATTGTCGACAAATCCAATTGAAAGACAAAAGATGTGTTTGTACTTCTTTCTGACCTCCTGTCTGTGGCTCTATTTTCCTAATGGAGGAGTACATCTTGAAAGTTATAAATAATAATGCAATAAAGTTCTGACAGTGTGTTGTGTTCAGGTGACCATAAGAATCCAGAGCTTTTCCAGTATGGAGATGAGACCACGCATGCCTGGATGGAAGGCCGTCTAAGTGACGACATCATGGCGGAGCAGCGCAAAGTGGAGGAGGCCGAGCTCGTCATCTTCCAGGTCAGAGGTCACTCACATTGCTACTTTATTATTCCATAATCCCAATTTCTATACAGCATGTATACACTAACTCTGGCTCTGCTATTTAGAAAAACTCTTCCTCTGAATGTATTCATTGGTTTAAAATGATAGCTATAGTATACTTAAAGCACCTTTATCAATATTTGCAAAAAGAACACCGATTCGACCATTCGATTTAAGATCAGTGTGACATGTTGTGTTTCTTTTTGCAGTTTCCTTTGTACTGGTTCAGTGTGCCGGCCGTCATGAAGGGCTGGATAGACCGAGTGCTGACACAAGGCTTTGCTTTCTCCCTGCAAAAGATGTACAATAACGGTATATTCAAGGTCAGTCCCCCTCTCACCTGGATCATATATCCCTTCAAACTCAGCAACATCATTAAATAAAGTAACATGATGCAAATATTTGCCCTATTTATCCTGATTTAAACATATTCACAACAAAAGATATAGTGATGATCATATGAATGATCAACATGTACAAATGTATGTATTGAGTTTGGCATTTTGGCAGGTGCCATTTTGTTTTTTTTAACCAATAGGGACACAAGAAGGGGCAGACAGGCCACCTGATAGGTATCATTTTTGAGGCATAATTGACTTCTCAGAGGTTGCCACTTAATCAAAGAATTTCAATTTGATAACACATCTGCATTATAAAGGGTTATAAACGGCATCTGTGTTTCCTGTCCTCATGCTTTGTATTTGAAGGATAAAAAAGCGATGCTGTCTTTCACCACTGGAGCAACACAGACCATGTTTCGGCCTGACGGTATCAACGGAGACATCAACATCACGCTGTGGCCTCTACAGGTGAGCCACTCAGACCCAAAAATACATTATGAAGAGGTCATTACTGCCTGTTGTTCTTATACATTATTAAAAAAAACACGGCAAACACAAAGCTATACCTAATCATTTATTCATGGCGAACTTTTCAAAAAAGATACAAAATGCTTTGCATATTTAAGAAGAAACAATGGGACAGAACATTAACCGCATAAAAACAGCTGCACTCGTTTGGTGAGCTGTTAACCTGTTTATCTCTTGTGTATTTGTCTCTTGTGTCTTTCAGAACGGCTGTCTGCACTTCTGTGGATTTCAGGTTCTTGCTCCTCAGATATTCTGGAGTCCGGCTCACTGTCCCGCCGCCGTGCGAACAGCCCTGCTAGATGGGTGGCGAGCCCGGCTTAAAGGACTGTTGACAGAAAAGCCTTTGAACTTCGCCCCCTGTGAGCTCTTTGACCTCAGCTTTCAGGGGGGGTTTATGATGTGGCCCAAAGTGAGGGAGGAGCGAGAGTCGCAGCCGTATGGCCTCACCACAGGACACCATCTGGGGAAACCACTGCCGCCTGACAACCAGATCACTGCCCAGCCCGCGGACGAAAGTAGTGCCAAACCAGCCTGCATGAAGTAGAACTTCTCTGCTTCTATACAAGATCATAATAACAATGTTTTGGTTTATAAGTGCTTTATATTTATAAAAGCTGAAATAAAACAATTCAAAAATAACAATGATTGAAAACTATTTATATTTAGGTGGAAAAACTAATATAGTTGTAATTTGCATACACAACAACTAAGGCTGAAGACTCAACTGGCATATATAGTGCCAGGTGTGTAGCTGCGTGCATTAAGGCCTACTTTTACACTCAAAGTACAGTTTTTTAGCTACTTGTATGTCTTCCCTCAAGTTCCGTTAATGTAGCATGGTACACCTTAAACATAAAGACAGATAACAGGCTCATCACAGACAAACTGGATGTGGCCAAGTACTTGAACATTTTTTTCACAAACATAGCCACAACTCTTGTAAATAAATTACCCTCCCACTCAGGGCTTTTTGGAGTAGATCACATCATGACCTACTACAAAAACCTAGGGGTACGCAAAGATGATTTCAGTCTAGCAAGGGTAACAACAGCAGAGGTACTCATTAAACTGAGCGCCCTCCAACCTAACAAGGCCACTGGCCACGACAATATCCCCTCCAAATTCCTCAGAGACACAGCAACCGCCATCTCACCAGTCATAGCTCACATAATTAACCTCTCCATAAAACAGGGAAAAGTACCCAAAGACTTCAAAATTGCAAGAGTAACCCCCCTGCACAAAAAGGGCAGCAAATTGGACCCAGGCAACTACCGCCCTGTTTCTATACTTACCTCCATCTCGAAAGTCATGGAAAAAATAGTATATGAACAGGTCGAAAAGTACCTCGCGGAAAATAAACTAATCTATGAATTTCAATCTGGCTTTAGAACATCCCACTCCACTGACACATGCCTTCTTTATTTGAGCGACCACATCAAACAAGAGGTGGACGAGGGCAAGTACTGCGGCATGGTGATGCTGGACCTACAAAAGGCTTTCGACACTGTCAATCACCCCATTCTGATTGACAAGCTAAAAGCAATTGGTTTTGATAAACTATCGGTGAGCTGGATGCAATCCTACCTGGAGGGGAGAGAACAGATGGTGGAGGTAAACGGTACTCTGTCCCCCCCCCTCCCAGTGAGCTGTGGTGTTCCACAAGGAAGCATATTAGGTCCGTTACTGTTCCTAATTTATGTAAATGACATGTCATCAGCATGTGACTGCAACTTGTTCCTGTTCGCGGACGACTCAGCCCTGCTGGTCTCTGACAGGAACAGGTTGCAGGTTGAAAAAACCCTCAGCTCCGAGCTCGGCAGAATCTGCACCTGGCTCGCCGATAATAAATGATCATTACACCTGGGTAAAACAGAGTCCATTCTCTTCGGTTCGAAACATAATCTCAGCAAATCCGACGACTTCTCAGTTGCAGTGGGCGACATTATTGTCACAAGTAAGAAGGAAATTACATACCTAGGATCTATTCTTGAGGCAAACCTCTCCTGTGACAAAATGGCATCCAATGTAATAAAAAAAAGTCAATCAAAGAACTAGATTCCTATACCGGATCTCCTCTCTGGTAAACAAAAACACCCTGAAAACTCTGGCAGGAGCACTCATTCAAGGGTACTATGACTATGCTTGCACGTCATGGTACCATAGCACCTCCAAGGCGCTACAAATAAAACTTCAAACATCGCAAAATAAACTGGTCAGACTACTGCTTGACCTTTCATCTAGAACCCACCTCACCTCTGCCCACTTTGACAACCTAGGATGGCTTAGAGTAGACGACAGAGTACAGCTACTTGCAATGGGCCTGGTCTACAAGATCCACTACACCTCTATGGTACCCATGTACATGTCAAAATTCTTCCCAAAGGTCAAGGAATACCATGATCATAACACCAGAGGGAGCTCCACAAATCATGTGAAACCCAGATTTGGCACAAAAAAGGGGGAATACACGTTTCGCAATTATGCCACATCAAGGTGGAACGCTCTTCCCACAACTGTAAAGGAAAGTAAAACTATACTTACCTTCAAAACCTCTCTTAAAGAGCACCTTCGGGGGAGAGCATTGCAAAACTGGCCCCGGTAATGGTACAAATCTCAACCTGTCGTTCAATGGACAGCTTCCCCCCCCCCATCTATGTATATACTCGCATTTTAGACTCTGTTACTAACTGTATATCTGTAGACTTGGTATGTCTTAAATGTCCGGTTAGGATGTATTAGAACGACATCTAAAATGAAAATTGTAAATAAGCAATCTGTATGTAAAAAACCACCTGTATGTAAATTGTAAATAAGCCATCTGTATGTCAAATATGTCTTATATGTCTTAAATGACATGATGAATTGGAAATGGGGGACCCTGATGTAAACAAGACGAAAGTCTTTCTCTGGTCTGCATCCCCTTAACAATTGTATGTTTTGAGCTGTACTGTACTGTACCCAATATACAAGCTGTTAATAAACTTTTCAATCAATCAATCAAACCTTGATCTGTATCAAAGAAGTACTGGTATCACAACATATCAACGGTTTTTATTGGTTATCTTTAACTCCCAGTTAACACATTTTTAATAAAGATAGACGTGTTGAAGGAGTCTAGCAATCTTTTAATGACCCTTCCATTATTCAATCTAATTTAGTCCTATTCCTTTCAAGTACTTTACTGTTATTATAGTCTATTTTGTGCATATGACATGCAAAACTCTCTCTTCTTTTTTCCCTATTTGTTCATTTTTGTTGGGCAGTTTTCCTGTATTTTAACCGAGGTATAAGTACTGTCAAGTTGTAGCGATTAAAAAGCTCTCAAAAGGAAAATTCATGATTTGGGATTTTGGATTAAATAAATGTAATCAACCTGATTAGTCATTAGAAAAATGTGTCAATATCAGCAACAGCAACAGCCGCTGGTTTCAGCTTATCCAATGTGAGGGATTTATGCTTCTCTGTCTTAATTGGTGCTGGACCCTGTTATAAAATAGCTGTTGGTTCTACCTATATTATGTAAGTAAGAGAAATCAGCTCCATCTTTACCAGTTGCAACGTTAAAGAGTTGAACACATTAATGCATCAATAATTATAATGTTATCATATAAAATACATTATTCTGAAATGGCCATTTGTGAGGAGTAGTTTAACCTGTTTTTCAGGTCTCAGGCTCGAAAATGACATTTCTAGAAGAAATTACCATAACTACACATCTAAAAGGGGAACATTAATAATCTTTTATCTCAAAGTAATGATAAACCTGTGAGTTGGATGTAGAAAAGTCAGAATCAATATAGATGTTTTTTATTTTAAAGAAAATTCAGATTGAACATAGTAAAAAACTGTAAATTATAGTGTTCGTCCAAAAAATATGTTTTACTTATAGTGAAAACTACCCTTGGATGATGGGTTAGTAGACTAAAAGCTTTAGGAATCCAAAGTACAACATATAATAAGTACCCTGTATCAAGATTGATGCAACACAAGTGACATTTGACCTTTTTAGAGAGGTTTAGCACAAAAAAAATCGAGTTCTTATCATAGAGTGATAATGTATGTACCAAACGATTCTGTGTCATCTCACGATGCGAATCGATGGGTTGGATGTGCAGAAAAGATACATAATAAGGGTTTTATGAGTGAGTTTATGTGCAGTAATCTGTTAGCATTTTTCGCTCGTTGCTAATTCAGAGGCTTTCAGTTAGCATTGTGGGTTTAAAAAAATAAATAAAAAAGATCAGTTAGCTGAGTTTCTTCCCGTTACATGGACATAAAACATTCATAGTTTATTACATCTTAAGAAGCCCTCAGACACTTTTGCTTGAAGATGTTGTGATTTCGGCCGCTTCGTCCGTGGGGTTTAAGAGGTTTGGTACTTATAATATTTTGTCACAGCAGCATGAAGACAAGTATTGCATATGAATGAAAAGTTAAATCAATTACAATATAGAAATAAACAGCACACGTATACATAGTATATAAACAGTAACAAATCAACAAAACGGAACAATACATAATATACATATCAACAGTGAACTATGTATAGAGTTAGTATCTCTTATGAATACATTATTAATATACAATACAATATTAAAGGTGGGGTAAGTTTGAGAAACCGGCTCGAGATACACTTTTTGTTATATTCCATGGAATGCTCTTAACATCCGATAGCAATGAATATCTGAAGTGCTTTGACAAAAAATCCATAAAAAATGTCATCTGTGGAAGCCGTGGCGCTGTAAAAAGCACGACCAATCATTTGAGCCAGCCCGGCTAAAATAACTGGATGGCCTACTTGCCTGTCAGCCTTCCATCTGTGCACAAACTTATCTCGTGCCCTCATTGGTCATGTGCGCGTTCGTGTGTGTTGGAGGAGGGGCTCTGTAAGGAAGTGGCAGATTTTTTCCGGCTTTGTATTTTCAAATTCTAGCGCACTCGAGCTGGTTTCTACAACATTACCTACCCCACCTTTAATAAACAGATTAACAAATATAATTGAAGCCAGTGTACTTTTGATAGGCCAGCCCACGACTGAGAACATGTTAACAATGTAAACTATTTACATTATAAGTTAGCAAGTAATTAATAACAGTTTGGAATAACAGTCCATGAATTGTCCATGTTTTAAAAAAAATGGAGTTCTTTCATAGACTGCGTTATGCGTTAATTGTTGCTAGCTTTTATTTTAAAACGTCCACACCATGTGTTCCCCCCTGCAGTTTGCGGCGGAATAGATCAGTCCGGGAGTGACGTCACCATCGGGGCAGCCAGAGGAGCTCAGTTTGTTGTTTGTTGTTTTGCTCGGAAGTGTTGCGAGCTGAGCTCTGCCCGTCTCTACGTTGAATTCAAAACCTGCAATCCAGTCGACAGCTTTTAAGAAAGATATTTAGAAAGATATTGTATCGTGGTTATTATCATTTTCATCTGCATCGAGCGAAAAAGAGCCCGGAAACATGAAATGGATGTTCAAAGAGGATCACTCCTTGGGTAAGGGAGGAGGAGGCTGCTGTTTTTAAAGATAACAAATATCTGTTATATTTCAGTTACACTTTCTGAAGAGGAATCCTATATTTGGGTGGTAGAGGAAGTAATTAGGCTTTATTGATTAGTACATATTTTCAAATACTTCGGGCAGCACAGACTGGCCTGTCCTTTAGGCTTTTGTTTATACAGGAAGCTCTGGTTTGCAAGCTAGCTTTACCGACACATTACAGCAGCTAATATGATTGACAGCTGATGTAAACGGCATTTATCTCGTCTTTACTTTAAATACGATATGTTGGGTCCCTGTATATGAACAAATCATCCTGTCTTTGTTCTTATTTCAACTCTGACGACGACCTGGTTTCAGGCTGGCGATGAATGTTGACACGAAGGAGACTTGCTAAAGCCTCCGTTATGTATTGAGTTTCAGTAAGCAGCTGGATAATACAAACTGGGATGTGTGGTGTAATACAGCTCATCATTTTATTTCCTCTACTTTTCACTTGGTATTACCTTAGGCCCGCCCGGCGTCAGCAGGACAGAACAAAAGTTGTTTTGGTAGGCCTGAGGGCTGGTTTAGCCCATATTAAAAATAATGTCAACTAGCACGAATTATAACAACACGTATAAAACAGGGAGAGCAGCAACCCTTTGCATTTAGGAATATGACACCAAAACCTAACGGGCATTTGAAGCACTCTGCATTCACAGTCTTAATCGACTTCCTGTTGACAGACCAGCTGATTGTAACTACTAGTGTTTATCAGGCTTTACAAATAGTGTCCATGTTATTTAGAATGCGTTGTATGTGTGGTTATTAGAAGGCTGCTTCAAATGTTCAAAGTATAAAACTAATGAGAATACTGCAGTTGGCAACCACAGTGTTATTGTTGGTGTCAGTGACTTCATTACCCATAACCCCCTATGATTACTGGGGAAATTAGGTTGTTTGTATCCAGTTTCAAATACACTATTTGTATAAAGCATTAGTTTTCACTCTTGAATAATCAGTTGATCTTTTTCCTATTTATTGATTAGCAGTAAAGAAACAACAAAAAGTGAATTAAGCAAATCCTTTTTCACAAATGTGGCATTAGTCTGGCTATATATCTTTAAACGTAATACAAGAAAATAAATCATAAAAAGCAAGAACTACAAAAATTAAGACATGTAAATACAATAGTAAAATGTAGTTTTTGTTTATCTGTATTTTTCTTTTTTTTCTTTCTTTTTTCTTCCCTGTCAAAGCGTCTTTGTGTTTCTAGAAAAGCGCTATACAAGACTCATGTATTATTATTATTATTATTAATATATATTATAATAATGCATCAAAGTTTTTCTCAAAGAAGGCTTCTTTAAATGCCATTAAAGGAAATCATATTCGAGCAACAATCCAAAAATAAAACCATCCATTATATCTTCATTTACTTATTTAGTCAATGAAAAAAAGCTAAAAATGAGTTTTGTCCTTTTTTGTAGTATTTAATGATGCAAAGAGCTTAAGTGGTGATGTTTTATTGATGATGCACATTCACATTTTAAGTGACTGGATTTACGGATGTTGTCTCCTAATCCACAGCAGCTGCTTGTGAACCTTTCACATTAGCGGTTAAGTATTGATCTTTGTCCATCACTGTCTTGCCTCTTGTCTCTCTACAGGAGTTTGTTGTCATGTCAAACATTCCCATCATTAACTCAAATGTTCCTTTTTGTCCACCAGAACATCGATGCATAGAGTCAGCCAAAATCCGAAACAAGTACCCTGACCGGGTCCCGGTGAGTGAGACTTCAGAGATGTTGCAGCTGATTTAGCCTGCTTAGTGATCCATTAATGGTCTATAAAATCAATGCTTCTGTTTGCTGTGTCAGGTGATTGTGGAGAAAGTGTCTGGATCACAGATAGTGGACATCGACAAGAGGAAGTACCTGGTCCCCTCTGACATCACAGTGGCTCAGTTCATGTGGATCATCAGGAAACGCATCCAGCTGCCCTCAGAGAAGGCCATCTTCCTGTTTGTGGACAAGACAGTGCCGCAGTCCAGGTGAGGGCCAAGACACCGGGGAGGGGAGGGGGTTTAATCAATTTCAAAGATTCCCAGTGCCTAGGCCAAGTAGCCTGAAAATGCCGCAGAGTCTGATTCAGATTTAAAAAAACTATTGCAATTTTGCAGTTTTGACGGTCAGTTTGTGCCCTCTAATGTCCACAACAAGAATGAACAGACTTAAATTAGACTGTGTCACTCCATTAGTTCTAACCTGTTCATATGTTTGTATAGATAGATAGAGATCCTTCCTAAACACAAACTTGTGAACCTGCAAACAGACAGCGGGAGGTAGACATGAAATTAATTGAAATCCATTTTTGTTAATTGATAAATAATTGTATTCGCTTTATTTGGCAAAAATGTACTTCTCCCAAAGGAAGTTAAAACTGAATATGTATAGGTTTTTGACATGTAGTTTTGTGTGCTTGATTTGTCAAAAATATGTTATAGTTTGCTATAATTTCTGAGAAAAGGGTCAATCAGTTGTCAATGCATTTGAGATCTTTAACCAGAAAATATTCAGAATATTTGACTCAAAAAACACTGAAGTAAGTAATCGATTTGTCAAAGAAAGTTGCATTTGTTTTCTTTTAATATATGAATCGACTTATCTAAAGCTCTTTAAGGTGCCACTTTCAAAGCTGGGCTGAGGTCATTTGTTCTGTAATGTTCTGGCATCACACAAATGCCTTTTATCAAAAACGATTTGATATAAAACTAGAGTCAAATCACGTGTACAGTTTTTATTAAAAGGATCCCTGTCAGACTGGATAAATTGACTCTGTCCTTTTTTAATTTCCCCTGTGGCTTGGTATCTCAATCATTTCCTTCTCATGGTTGAGTGAAAATGTGTCAGGGCTTCTTTTTATATTCAAGAAAAGAACATTTGTTGAAAATAAATTAGTCGAGGCGCTGGAGTAAGAATATGAAGGGCAGGTTGAGGGATTTTTTGTTGTACCTTTTTATGAATACACACCTGTAAAATATTAACTGGAGAACAACTTGGGAAAAACTTAACTTTCTGCACAACACCACAAGTGAATGTTTGATTTGGACCGGACATTAAGGCTGATTTAACACCGAGACAATCCTAACAACATCCAGAATGAGCTTTAGTTACACCCATCAACCCATTTGTTTCTCGCTGTAGAGGTGCACATCTGGTGCCATCCTGAAGGTCCGGTAGAGTAATAACTGTGGGAATAATCCTGAATCAAGTTATAGTTTTACACTAAACTATCTAAATCTGTTATGCGTGTCAGTCTTTCCAGATAGATGCAAATAAGACCAAATATGTCAATATGAGGATTTTGTAAATATTATAAGGAGTCCTGGGTTTGAATATTTCATTGCTCACTTAAAATGTATGTATTCCAGTAGCTTCTAGGAAGAGCTGGAATGAGATGAGTCCAGTCCTTGAATGCACCTGAATTTCGTTGTATATTTGTACTATGACAGTAAAGTATCCCATCTTATCTTAGATGGTACGAAATATACAACCCACTCGCTGTTAGTTTGGAAAGAGGGTATCTATTAGTATTATTGAAAAATGTATGGTATGGGTTTCTTGGAACAAGATTTTATTTTCGTTGGTTGCAATGAGCGGTTCATTTGAGTAAGTTCTCGTTCAAGATAGACTTTGTTTGCCCTGAATAAAGCTTAATGGTAATTTAGCAAAAATAAACTGATTCAGTTACTGTTAATTTGGTTTGTAAGCTGTAAGACAATTGGTTCCTACTGAAGACATAATTTATAAACGGTCCTCTCCTTGGTTTAGCATCACGATGGGGCAGCTGTACGAGAAAGAGAAGGACGAGGACGGCTTTTTATACGTGGCTTACAGTGGGGAGAACACCTTTGGCTTTTAAAAAAGCAAGAAAACCACGATCTGGACCGGCCTCACCTGCTCGACACCCCCCACCCCCACATCTAATCACAGCCCTCTCGGCCCCTGGAGGAACGGCGGGGAAACCCCATTGAGATTGAGAGACATGAACGTATCAGAAAGACGGACGACTGCTTTACCTGACGGGATAAACATATATGAGCGCACTGGTGTGTTTGTTCTGGCCCATGTTGCACCAGTTCTTTAAAGAGTCATAGATTCAGTTGTGTATAGTGTGTTACATTTTAATTATTTGTGTTATCTTGTTGTGATTTGAGTGTTTGTAGGAGGAACTTTGATTTTTTTTTTCTCTCACATTTTAAATAATACGCGTGAATGAATTTTGCTTTAGTTATGCTTCCTCTTTAAAGGCAATATTTAAAAATATCTTTTAATTTAAATATTTGAAATTAAATTAGGATGACCTAAACAATAAAATATTCAAATGGAACCTGGTTGATGTTTTTATTGTTTTATTTGAGCACTTTAATAATGTACATGTATAAGTGCTGAGATTGAGTGTATAAGACAGCAGCTTATTTGTCTTGAAGCCTAATAATATATCATTATTATGTCTGTATACTTTTTGTCGGGGTCACCAGAAGAAATCTGAGGGGGCGTCACATGACTAATGGAAAAGCACGAAAGAAGCTATGGTGAAATCTGTTTTGGTGTTTTGGGACTTTTCTCTAACCTCTGATTTGTTGCTGGGATTGGAGTTTGTGTTCCTGTTGAAGTGCTATAATACTGCCAGGTGTTTCTATTATTTTGTCTACCACATTTCATTTTGTATACATAACAGGAATAGCTTCTACGACATTGAACACTTCCCTCCCAGGTACCAGATTGCCAAAATCAGATTAATTCCAGTGGTTTAATATTTACATGTTGAATATCACATAAACAGGGGTCCATGTACTTTTGGCCAAAAATCTCCACTAGGTGGTGCCAGAGCCCTATCTCTCTAGGGCTCTGGGTGGTGCTAATGAGTCGCAAGCATGTGTCTAATGACGAGAGATACATTTGGGTTCTTACTGAAATCACAAAAATCTGAAATACTAGTTATTAAATGTCATTCTTACATCCTTCCTGCTGTAACAATGCATCTGAATGATACAAAGCATGTTGCTGTGGAGACCTTATAAGGGGATACTACAAAATAAAGATCAGATGTATAAAACTACGCAAATATGTCAAGCTTCATGATGAAGCTTGACATATTTGCGTAGTTTTATACATCTGATCTTTATTTTTTAGTTATGAAGCCTTCATGACATATTTGAAGCTTGGCTCAAGCTGCTTTGAGCCATTTCATCTAACAGGTTTGAAAAATGAAAAAGTTTACAATATAGGCTACTCAACACACCATTATAGTTATATTGTCATCCAAGTTCCCTCCAATGCCAGAGCCTGGATGAAAAACTCACTGTGAGACACTTGGTGGTTGAAAGTACAATTACTTAAATATTGAATGTAAAATCAGGTATAGTTTCATTTTCTGCTATTTCATATTTTCTACTTCTACTTAGAGAAAGAATATTGTAGTGTACTTTACTACGTTTATCTGATAACTTCTGTTGCTTTTTCTAAGATATATTAATGATATGATCATCAAATTAAATTAAGATGTAATATTAAAGACACTTTATTCACCGTTCAAGAGGGAATTCATAAGATACCCAAAAGTACAGTTTGTTGTATCACTTTTATCAGCTGCAACATTACATTGATGGACCCATTAATGCATCAATGATTATAGTCAAATAATAAAATATGACATACATGTATATATATTATGTAATATTATTCTATAATTGACAATTCTGCATAATGAGTCCTTTTACATTTGTAACTACATGTTGTGATGGTAATACTTTTCTGAGAACTTGTTACACCCCTGGATACACACATTATATTCACTTTTACTCTGAGGCGGAAGATGTCTATACAGTATGCTGTTTTTTTTCTTTTATACAGTATTCGCTCATACTGTATTCAAGACTTCTTTTACCACTATTAAATCTTATCTAATTATTATGGCACATTTTATTATTGATATCTGTCGTCACCTTTATTACATCGCTCTATGAACAGTGTATACATCCTTGCAGTGGTGGAAAGCACTTAAGTATATTTACTCATTTATTGTACTTAGGCTACTTACATATTTGTACTTTACTTGAGTATTACCATTTATTGCAGCTCAATACTTCTAATCTGATACATTTAGGAGGCAAATAGTGTACTTTTTATTCTACTACATTTAAGAAATGCTCACAGTTATAGTTACTAGCATAAAAACACATATATGCTGATATGGTGTAATGCAGTAGGCTACTGTACTACTAATCCAAACAGTATTTCACGTATCTAAATTGCTCCACATTGACAAGCTACAATACTAAAATGCAGTGGCGAACCGTGTCTATCACAACTGGACCTTTTGTAGACACACACACATCTCCCCGTAAACAATTCACAAAGGGATTAAATTGTTTAAAACACATGCTCAAAGTAAACCGGATTATGTGGATTCAAAAATCGTAAATAATCTACAAAATGGAGGAGACCGATCTGGTCGGAGCAACTGTGACAAATAATCCAACTGAAACCGGCATGGACAATGACTATGTTTTAAAAATGCGTTTATCCAGAAAAGCCCGGTTTGGACACTTTACGGGCAGAAGAAGCATTATACATTTCTGTCTTTGTATGCCTTTAATAGCTACTAACTTGAATTGTTATTTAAATTAATAAATCAATTATTTTTTATATTTTATTGTCAATATATGATTGGTTGATCAAACTGTCAGTCCAAACGTACGCTCTCATTCAGTGCAACGGCCAGGGCATTCGATCAAGGATGTAGAATACCTTGGTTGAAGGATATTCTACCCAGAGACCCAGAACAAGATCTGATTGGTTGCTTTCTTTTCTAACACAAAACCACTGAAATGCGTAGTGCATGGTCCGAGAAGGACAAACAAATCAACGTAACACTGTAATATTACAGATCAACAACACAGATATACGATTCTCATTTATTCATTTTATATACATTTTATTTATATAATTAAATCGATTTGTTGTTTGTTTTATCTGAGTGTTCCAGGGTATTCTCTGAATACATTGAAGGCCCTGACGATTCGCCACTGCTAAAATGCTCTTACATGTATCAAAACAGAATAACCTAATAACCACAATAATATAATACTGTGAAAAGAAGTAATTTTACTTTTGATACTCTTACCTGATAAAACTGCTGCAGTTTATATTATTGTGAAATGGGACATTATGCCGATTGAGTACGTTAACGTGTTGTGTACAGTTAGTATGTTTTGATGTTAATACTTTTGTACTTTCACTTAAAGGGCCCATGTCATGCTTTCCCGGTTATTACCTGTCCCCTTGTGTGTTATGAAGGTTTTTATGCATGTAAACGGTCTGCAGAGTCAAAAACCCTCAAAGTACACCCTGTAGGGAGTAAAACTCTAACACAGAAAATACCTGTCTCTGCTGCCCCAGAACGCCTCGTTGGTGATTTCTCATTTCCCATTGTTTTGCTTCCTGGGTTCTGTGACGTGTGAACACTCAAATCAAAAATAAATGACCGGATTGGCCCAAATTGACCAATTCGCGGTGCACCACACACACCAGGATCCCTTGGCTAACTAACAGGGAGTCCCCATTGACTTGCATAGAGCTCCCTGAACGCTGGTAATAGACGAGTTGTATGGAATGCCATTTAAGCCAAAATTAAATAATTAAATAATTAAATAAATACATATATATATATATATATATATATATAAATATGCCTATGAAATAAATTCTGAAATAAATAAATGCGGCAATAAATATGTATACATGTACATTTAAATACACATTTATTTATTTCATGGGACTTTCATTTCATAATGACACATTTATTTATTTCAAGAGACTTTTATTTCATAATGACACATTTATTTATTTCAAGAGACTCGTATTTCATAATGACATATTTATTTATTTCAGATGGCTTGTATTTCATAATGACGCATTTATTTATTTCAGGTGACTTGTATTTCATGATGAGACATTTCGGGGCGTGGTTAGCTCACAGATCCAGAGACCCAGACCAAAGCAACAGCACCACACTGACTACTCGAGAAGAGGAAGAAAATGGAGGAGAAGGACTATAAGGCAAACTACTAAATTCTCAGAGTCAGACATCGCATGTAATCTGATACTCTAAATTTCACCCGCCAGAAATGTTCGCTTCTTCTTCTTCGGTGTAAATTGTCCGTTGGCAAACCAGTTGACTTCTTCTTCTCTCGGTTTTTTGGCGGATTGCAAACAACTTTAAGGTGCATACCGCCACCTACTGTACATGAGTGTGAATCATCATATCATTCCATCTCTGAACTCATGGACGTATCTATGATCTAATCCAAAAATAAATAAATAAAAAACATAATAAATAAAACAAAACAACAATCTATGATCTTTCCTGACCTAATGTTAGATAATTTTACCTACCCCAGTTTCACTAAAGGTAAACAGTGCCTTTCTGGTAGCTCTTTCTCCCTCTCCTTTTGTTCCCAAAATACCAACCACACTCCATTCCCTATCTGCCTCTAAAACGTTATCCTTTAGTTTTTCTCTTTCAGCTTTATAGATGTTCCACATTTTCTTTAACTCCACAGTTCCTACACTTGTCACTGTTACTTTTCCCCATGACATGCAGCGTACCATTCAATGCTGTGTGATTTATTCTGAGTCTAGCTATCATCATTTCCTCCCTTCTGTTTCTTTCTTTATAAATGCTGGTCTGCTGGCATACCAGCAGACCAGCATTTATCTATCACCAGCTTATGTCAGTATTAAATATACAATGTATTCTGGTAACTATCAAAATAAAGACATTGTATAGTGTTCATAACAGTATTTTTATTTAATAAATTATACTTAATACAATAATATTACAAAAAAAACCTACATCTAAATAAATATATCATCTAAAATAGATGCATTTGATTTAAAAATAACAAATATAATTCAAAATGTAAACAGCAACAAAGAAATTATAAACATTTTTTTTCTTTTTCTTGTTAATATCCATTATCTTCTCCGTTATGTATCTTCCGGTCTTTGCCAATCTGGCCAGCATTTCTTGGT
The DNA here is from genome assembly GCF_902827175.1 of Gymnodraco acuticeps. Classification (NCBI taxonomy): domain Eukaryota; kingdom Metazoa; phylum Chordata; class Actinopteri; order Perciformes; family Bathydraconidae; genus Gymnodraco; species Gymnodraco acuticeps. Next base: position 1,199,669 of record NW_022991575.1, read on the forward strand.
CCTCCACGTCTTTCTCGTACAGCCACTGCTTGAAGCAAACTGAAAATAAGAAACAACAATGTTTTAACAAATCATATTCAATTATGTGCTGATAGAACTGTAAACAGAATAGCTGAAACTTTAACAAAATAAATAACTCAGTTATCTCTAATCATTAACCCATGTTTGTATCATTGAGTTAACTGTGTGTTGCTGCTAGCATACATAATAAGACCTGACGTGGAAACGTTACTCGTGGATGGGGCTACAGAGCTGCTAGAAAGACAGTCGAACCCGGTGCATTCCTCCGTCTGGATGTGGAGCACTTTTGCTAAATGTTTAGACAAATAGCTCGTGTTACCGCCCTTACATGCTAAACTCTTATTGCACTTTTGGCAACAAGCATTTTCCACCTCAAGACCAAGCCCCCAGGAAGTGTGCCGTACTACAATTTCCTTATCAGTCTGTGACGTCGACCGGCCCAGAAATGCTTTTTCCCCATTGACTAACATTGGGAAAGAGACATCTGTAAATCGGTGGATAATTTTTTTGAAACTAAATAAACTACCCAGTATGAACTATTGTATAGCCCTAGAATCATTAAGTCCTTAAAGTTGTAAAATGCACTAAAAGCCGAATCTAGATTTATTCTCTCTCTCCATTCTTTCTAGTGAGCCGAGAGTGTGTGCTCGGGGGGCGGGGCTTAAGGGGCGCATGCTCTGTGAGCGCACAAACGGGTTCTTCTGCTCTGACAGCCAGGCATGACGGGTAATCTGTGACGTTTCGCTCTCTCAAAAGTTGGGCCATTTTGACTTCATGCGCCAATGAGCAGCTCTCATAGGAAAGAACGAGGCCCCTCCTCCGACGCTGTATCCAGTTCTTATTATACATCCGTGCTCAAGACGGGTTACATATAACTACCCTCGGGGCGCTTAGTTCTCTCCGCCATGTGTTTGTGTGCGCGTGCGTGTGTTGCATACATGTAGCAGGTTCTGTGTGTAAACTGCCCCACCCCCTCGCACACCGACAAGGGAGAGAGATCTCTCGTCTGGATTGGAAAGATCGAAAATAAATCATAGACGCACTTTGTAGTCTATTGCATATTAGAAACGGAGTTGGCGACAGTAAGACTGCGATATAATGTTTATGTAGATATAATACATATGACATCTATTTTTTAAATTTCTCCAGTACCGATAAAAAGATCGATAACGTTGGACGTTAACGGTACCACGGTCTTTAATAATTTAGCCCCGGGGCCCGTTTAATACCAGGGCTTGGTACCCATCCCTAGTTTTAATTATTACATCATCAATATTACATTTCAAATAACCAAGTACTTGGTTACCAACACAAAGCGCAAGTGGCTAGTGCTGCTAAGAACATACCTGGTGATGGTGATGATGGTGGCTCTTCGCTGCAGGATCTGGTCTATGTCCTCCTAGCAGAAGCGATTGCCTTCGTCGTTCTCGTCCATGATGGCGGCGTAGGCTCCTTTCCTCAGCAGGTCCTCGATCTCCTTCTTGGAGAACTGCTGGACCGGCTAAAGGCGACGCAGAGAGACATTTACACATATGGATTTAGAAAACTCTTTTTGAAAATAAACCAAGCGTACTGCAACAGCGACTGACCCAAAAATGACTTGGCATCTAGAAATATGACAGATTTTCTTTTTCTCACCCCGTTGTTGTTGCCTTCTTTGTTCCCACTCATGCTCTGCAGGACGGCACGGTCCAGCCCGAGCTTCAGACTAGCTTTATCCAGCATTTCCCTCTCATAGTTTCTAGTGATCAGACGGTACACCTTCACCGCCTTAGACTGGCCAAAACGATGACACCGAGCTTGAGCCTGAAATAAAAAATTAAAAGAGGGGTCAAAAGAGCATCATGTGCAGCTGCTGTTCAACGTTTTTAAGCATTAAATGGGAAAATAATATACACTTAAAGAACCGAGGGAATAAACGGAAAGACTGTTGTTGTTGTTGTTGTTGTTGTTGTTGTTGTTGTTGTTGTAGCCCTATTGAACTATCTTTAGGACAGACAGAGCAGATATATATATCGTACCTGCAGGTCTTTTGAGGGTTCCAGTCAGAGTGGAATATCACACAGGTGTCCGCAGCAGTGAGGTTCACAAGCTCTTGATCAGGTGTTTGATGTGGGCTGACATGATCCTTTCTGCAGCGATAAATAAAGAAAACAAAGAAGACATTATTAATAATAGTAATGATGGTAACAACAATAATATTAGTATAACTATTTATATAGCACTTACACAATAATTGCAAAGTGATTCTCACAACAAAAATAAAGAACAAAACAATATCAACAATAAAAAAACTAATGATTATAGGAATGTTAAGAGACAAATAAATGATAAACATTCTAAGAGGCCGACTACAAAAGGTAGACTCAATGGCTCTTGATGACATCAATGAGCAGTCCCAAAACATGCTACTGTATAAAAAGAAATATGTCCAGATTTCTTCTATTTAGTGTTGGATGATTTGTTGTATTGATTGCTGATGGATGTTAAGATATGTTTTACAATTATAACAAAAAGATTATTGTAATTGGAATAAAAAAGTTTACAAATCATAGTTTTAATAAAATGACTAGCAATATAGGATTTATTCAACAGCGGTAAAGCATTAAGTTGCTAAATTAACATACACTGAACTGTAAAACTTACCACTATTTAGGAAAGGACCTGATCAGAAGGATTGACTAGTAAGACAGCAAAGAGGCGGAGGAGGTCTCTGTCATGTACAACCATTGGTAGATGTTACACCTGAAAGAAAGATAAGGAAATAAGACAACACAGGAGGACAAACATCTTCTTAAGTAAAAGACGAAATCATGTTAAGCTTTACATCTTTCAGTCTTTACAATGCACTGTTGGAAATTACATTCCAACGGCTAAATTCAAAGTCAATACCATAAATAACTGGGTACCAAAGTGCTTTACCTGATAGAACACGTTCCACACGGAGCAGCAACCATCCGGCTGGGCCTTTTGCTGCATATCATCTCCTCCCTCTCCACTGTTTCCAGTAGATATCTACTGCCTCTGTCCAATAAAACTGAAATGCCCCAAAACAATCAAATTAAAGAAGTTAAAACCAATAAGTTGCTTTTGGCATTCAAATGTATTAGAATCTCACCTTTTTCCTAGATGTCAGGAAGGCCAGGAAGTCATTCCCTTCAAGTCCGCAACCAGTCATAGGAGTTCAAATGCAAAGCCTGACCGATGACAAGAGCGAGAGACTTACATTTTACAAGTTAAGTAATACCAGAGCAGTGTTTTTTACGACATGCAGATAACAGATCAAATCCCCTGACAGGCTCACACACTTTGGTGATGTCCTCATCTGATAATGATGTTTCATTTTTAGCAGCAAAGTAACATTACTCAAGGTATATGTTGGACCCAAACTGTCCCTACAGTTTCAGGGAGATTAACAAAGAAAAGTTTGCAATGAAGCACAAAACCCCCTCTTTGTATTAAGCTAGCTGCCACAGAAAGTACAGCTTAACATGCTAACCTGGTAGAGTTAGCTAACGTTAGCTAACTTCATGTCCAACTAAAAACCTCTAACGTGCATTACATTGACGATTTTAAACACAATGTAACTCTCAACTTGTAAAATAAGTTAATAACGTTAAGTTTAACATACCCTTAAATAACTACATCACGTTTTTCAGGGGCAACACAAACGTTAGCTGCTAACTGTTGTTAGCTAAGACAGCTAGCTCGTAACAATAGCCTCCTAACAAACTTAAGGTTACGTTAACATTAACTTAACGTTGTAAGAAAGCAAAACGAACCTTCGAGAAATCTTTTACTCTCAGACTGGGTGTAATTGTGTAGCGTTGCTTACCTCCAGAAGGACTTTTAGCTGTTTCCCAGTAGAGACTAGAGAGAGCTGTCAGAGCGGTTGCTCTCAGAAGAGCAGCATTGGGCGGACCAGATAAGACCAGAGAAGAACCAGTTAAGCACAATAATGGTTCTTGAACCGGTTTGGTTTATTGGCAGTTTGCAAACCACTTAAGTACTGGAGTGTGAAACAAAAGCTATTGAGTCAGTGTTGTGGTGCTGTTGCTTTGGTCTGGATCTGTGAGCTAACCACGCCCCGTTCATTTGCATATAAGGAATGGAAATGTCTCATCATGAAATACAAGTCACCTGAAATAAATAAATGCGTCATTATGAAATACAAGTCATCTGAAATAAATAAATGCGTCATTATGAAATACAAGTCATCTGAAATAAATAAACATGTCATTATGAAATAAAAGTCCCATGAAATAAATAAATGTGTATTTAAATGTACATGTATACATATTTATTGCCTCATTTATTTATTTCAGAATTTATTTCATAGGCATATTTATATATATATATATGTATTTATTTAATTATTTATTTATGTATTTATTTATTTATTTATTTAATGTAGGCTTAAATGGCATTCCATAGAGTTGGGATCGCGGATAAATGCTCTCCGCAGATCCATTCTCACAGCGTTAAACCTTTTTCTTACTCAATATCAAGCCACACTTATGCTGCGCTTCCATTACAGTTTAGGAACTGGGGTAGTTACTATAGTAACGCAGTGTAGGCGGTGCCGTGACGTCATCTTCAGTGAGAGCCCCAGAAAAACAACACAGCCGTTAGCTCTTAGCACTCTAGAGCTCACAGCTCTTCATATCTGTTCAGAAACTAGACAAAAGTTAAACAAGTTACAAACCACAGACTGGCCTGTGTCCATGGCGAATACAGTCGCTGGTTTATTTATGTCTGTATAGGCCGTTGTTGTGAGTGTGGGCGGTCGGAGCATATAACGTAGCTTAGCCAAGCTCCATTTAGAAAACACGCATTTTAAAAGGGGGTTTTCGCCTGCCGTTCTGTCTGCAGACTTGTCAAAGCATTAATTCATGGTTTTTACTACCGGTATACAGTATGTTGTTACTTCGGCATCATTTTGAAACGTGTATTACAATTAAATCACGGTCAAATATGTTCATCTTGTTTGTAGTTGTAGCCCCCTTGCCAGCGATTCTCTCTCTAGTTTAGCATACTCAGCCTGGTTGTTCCTGGCCCTAGAACCACGATTTATGGGGGCCAGAAAAACTGTGAATTAGGACCCCGCTAGCCGGTACTAGGCCAAGTGGAAACGCAACCAAAACGGGGCCGCACGGCTCGGCACGCTTAAAGCGAGCTACCCGCTGCAGTGGAAACGCGTCATTATTGTTTTTTGCTTCGGCTGTGAGTGTTTGTGTGTGCTGAGGATGAGTTTCGCTGTGTCTCGCTGTATCGCCGACCCGGAAACCTGTCCCACTCCTCGCAGCAACGAGCCTCGCACGTCCCGACCAATCAGAGCACACTGGGCCTCACAGGGGTTTAGGACAGAGAGTGAATACCGGTGAATACACATATACAGAGATGCTGTATGAGAAACCAATGTGATTTTGGAAAATTGCACAATTTCAAATCTATTCTAGTTTGTCCTCAACAATGGAAATATGATCAGTAGAAATGGCCATGACATGGGACCTTTAAGTCAAATATTGAAATCAGGACTTTCACATGTAATGAAGTACTTAAGACCATTTTACTTCTTCTTAATTAAAGAATCTGAGTACCAACACTGCAACCTTGCATGGAATGTATGCACTTAATGAAGTAAGTTCCATCTGTCAACTCTAAAATTGTCTTACTCAGTCGTTTTCTTTGACTACTTTCACTTCCTTGTCTTTTCTTAGCAGTCTTTCTATAACCATGCTGCATACTTGGTAGTAAACAGGCAGAACTTCCCTCATTGAAAGCTCAGAGGGTGGTAGAAAGGAAGCTTGCTTGTGCTTTTAAACCACACTTCCTCATCCTCAAAAGAAAGATATCTTGGAAACCATTTCTCCTCTCCATCACTGAGGCAATATGCGTTAACTTTCTCATGAATTTGACAGAATCATCAACTTCTCATGGTCAAATAGAAGTTGTTCAAAGTGAACACAATTACTGATTGGCCATGAATTTGGTATTAAAGGTATACTTCACCAACAAAATGGCCATGCATATAATACTAAACTCACCTTGTGTGTTGACCTTTGATCCTTAAAGAAAAGTTGTCAGGGTCTGTTTATTTTTCTGTTGATCACCAGAGCCTGGATACAAACTAACTGTGAGACACTTGGTGGTTGAAATACAATTAATTAAATGAAAGCTTTAGCGCAAGTTCAATAAGGAAGACCTAACACGAGTCACTTACACGTCACTCTATGGCTCCCTTCCCCCCTCATTAAATACGAGGGCGTCACCCCTCAGCAGCCAATTGCGGCACAATGCTAAATTCCTTAAATGCCTGCTCTTCCTCCCTGTCAGTTGTCATTGCAGATGATCACACGCAACCTGCCTCCACCCTCTCGCCTCCCGTCTCCTCCAGGACAAAGCTAAACCTTCCTTCTTCAGACCGGTCTCACCTACTCATCACCACCACCAATGTCTAGACCCGGGGATTTAATCGGAGCGGTTCTTTCCCTCCTGAATGATTATCCTGCAAACCGGGGGCCTAATCGCCAACACCATTACATTCTCCTGTTGTATTATCATGGCAAACATTTCATTCATATGACGTGTAAACAATAAATATGTAATCCTTACATCACGTCTCTCCGGTTTGAAATACTGTAGGCCTATGTAAAATGGTATTCTGCTATTTCATATTTTCTCTTAGAGAAGAAATATGTACTTTTTACTTTACTAAATGTATCCAATAACTTCTGCTGCCTTTTTTCTGAATTATATTAATGATATAATCATCAAATTAAATTATGATGTAATATTATAGGTGAAGATAACACTTTATTCACCGTTCAAGAGAGATATATAAAAAGTAGATGGCTCCACTTTTATCAGATGCAACATTAAATGCATGATTTTATCAAATATGAAATATGACATACGTAATTGTAATATTATTCTATAATTGACAATTCTGCATAATGAGACATTTTAGCATTTGGAACTACATGTTTTTATGGTAACCACTTTTTTAAATATTTTAAAATGCAGGATTTTCCTACCCTGTATTTCTCTTCAACCTATGTTACTGATCTGAGTACTTGTACCTTGTGTACTGGTTTTTGTATCTGTTCCCCGGTTTGTGCATGTTCAGTTTTTCCTTGTTTTCTTGGTTATCGGATTGTTTGTGGCATTAAAGATCGCTTTTTTTTAAACTACGTGACCTACTTGTTTGGTACTGCGTTGTGGTCCTGCCTTCCTACTAACACCCTTACACATGTTCGTTTCCTTGCATAGCTTCACGATGAGCGAAAAGTAAAGAATCAAAGAGAAGTCCTGATGAACTGAAACACGTTTTCATTTACAATGTAATTAGTCTTGGGGGTTCCTCAGGTAACCATACTCGTCGGCCCACTACTCTTTCTCTTATAAATACATAATGACTCTTATCAGTGTTCTCTAGCTGTTTGCCAACAAAGGAGAAATATTATTTTTATTTCACACAATAATGCCTGTTAATGTATGTATCAATACAATTGTACCTACACAGAAGATTTCAGCAATATACAGGTGCATGAAATTATGTCATCATATAATCAGAATGATGAAGTGAAAACACATTTTTGTGAATGACTTCTTCAGTGTAAATCCAGCTACACATTGTTCTCAGAAATGCTGATGTCAAGTTTTCTGTTGTAAACGGATGAGGAAGGAAGTCCCATCATGTATTAACTCAATCTCAGCTCGCACAATACACTACTAATGTACTACTAATAATGCATAAACTTCCAATATGAACTGAAGTGCTACAGATTCATGTATTTCTATTGCTGCTGAAATATTATCACCTACAATGTACTGCTCTAATACCATGGCTACTAAAGCTCAGTGGAGGAAAAAGTATTAAAATAATCGACTTCAGTAAAAGTAGCGATATCAAAGTATAAACTATTTCATTACAAGTCTTGCATTCCAAACCTCATCAATGTAAAAGAACAAACAACACATTGTTCTTAAAGTACAAGTGCCGTGGCTACTGTCAGTGCTTTACTTTATTTTATGATGCATTAACCTGCATCTAGTACTTGAATGTTGCTGTTCATCCTAATTTGAAAAATTCTACCATTATGCTTAGCTAATTAGTACTGCTATGATGGACAGCATATATTACTTAAACATGCTTGATTTTTGAATGTGTGCATTAATGTCCCACAATGCAATGCCTAAATGAATCAGAAAAGATCTGGGATTTAGAAAAAGAGTAAAGGACTAATCTTTGGAACGATCATTTGATTGAATTGTCTGCAGCATTTCACTTCTGAAAGGTGTACTGAAGTATGGAGTCCAATGTTCAGATTCCCCCACTGCCATTCAACATGCATTTCATTGCAGTGTTTATATTTGTGATGTTATTACAATTAAGAAAAATGCTGTTACGGTTTTTAATCTGGGATACCAAGACATATTTGTGGCAGCAAGTTAACAGAGATGTAAAGTTATATTGAAGTGTGAGCTTGCAGATAAAAGGCCTTCCATAATGATGGCAGTTATATCCAGAGAAATCTAAAGGGAAAGCAACAATCAAAAGCCCATCCATATTCTGTGTAAAACTTTTGAAGAATTGTTTTACATGTAATTATTGACGTCACATTTCCTCTATAGTGCAGAAAACAGATGTTGAGAGCTGTAACAGAAAAAAAAACAACATTTTTTTCTTCTTCTGAGAACCAATTGCTTTCTGAGAACACGACTCAGCAATGATGGGGAGCTGTTGGAGGCAGGAGTTGTATAAATACAGGGAGCACAGAGCAGGTTTCTATCACACTTCAAACCTTGAAGATTACAAGCTTTCATCCCAACAGAAGCTCTGCCATCTCTGAACTATGAAGACTCTGGTGACTCTCGTACTTCTGATCTGCGTCCTGCGTCACTGCACTGCCGGTCAGTATCTTTGCTGGATTTCTCTGTGAGCTGTCAATGTAAACTGTGTTTGGTATTAAGTGTGTGTTTGTCTGTGTTCACAGCTCCGGTCGGACCATCAGCACCACAGGATGGATGTTGTAATGGCTTCAATACAAAAAAAATTCCCAGAAAAAGGGTGACACACGTGGCGAAGACCCCGAGTGGCTGTGAATCCCAAGCAATTGTGTAAGTTTATACACGTATGCATGTTAATCTAATACACCCCATGTGTTTCTTAGTTTACGTAAATGCAGCAATAATACAAGGTATAAATATTATATTATTCATTTTTTTTTTGGTGAAATAGAAAGTAATAATTAAGGAAACTAATAATTAAAGCAAAGTAACAGTACCTCATATTGTAGCAATTACACACCTTAAATAATTATTTTATTAATGAATGATTACTTTCATACTATAATCTTGAATCTATGTTTCTAGTCTTAAGGCTTACTAAATGCATGTTCAACGCTCTGCATTATTCACACATTTAAAAACACAACAGTGGTGACAGGACATACAGTGCCAGCTGCTTATCAAGGAGCAAAAGCAACAAACAGTCAAATAAATAGTTTGAAAATAAAACATTGAATAAAAGATCACAGACAAAACCCAGTGTTCTTTAGTAAAACCAAAAACCTCCACCAGAGAGAGCTGTTTAGTTAACCAGCATGTAAACTGTCTATGTCTGGTACTTAAAAATAGTACCATTTCTACTGATTTATACTTTTTCTGCTACTTTATTTTGAAACCTTACTACAATTTGGGGAAATATTTAGCTTTTTAAAGCTATGATTACTTAGTTACTTACTTTGGTTGAGATTGGATTCAGATTTAAAATACAGTACATGTGCATGTATGTGATATGTAGTTAACAAAATATGATTGACATTTTACAGATTAAATTACACAACGTGAAACAATTACGTGAAATTGATCTTACACATTTATGCATAAGTAATGCGACAATAATAATAATTCTAGTGATTGTTATTAAAGGTAGTTTAACATTCACAATTCAACATTATGAGCCTTTTGAGATGATTTAGTTATTTTAAAAACAAACAATACCCTATTATACTGATGCAGGTTTTAGGCTGCTTTGTATTAATGACACTTTGTTTTCTTGTGTTTCTAAAAATATGCAATTGTTTTCTTACAGAATCACAACATGTCTGAAGAAGTTCTGTATTGATCCTAACCTGCCATTCGCAAATAAACAATTGGCACTTTTCGAGGAGTCACCATCTAAACATGGTTTCAATCTCAAACCATGTGAATAGAAGAATAAAACTCACATTGTGAGCCAAAGTGTCTTTTAAGATAAGACAATATCAACTACTACTGCATGTTACTGAATTAATATTAAGATTTATGAGTTCTCATTTGTGTGTATGACATGTCCTAAATTAATATTTGGAAAACATTGTAAATGTGTTTTTGCTACACAGTAACTGTCCCTTTTAGAATAAAATATTATTTTTGTATTTAATGTTAGATGTTATGCTGTCTTTATTTTGGAGGCCATTGGTTTAAAGCGAGACACAGAGTAACCTTCACTCTGCTCACTAAAGCTGTTTTATATTCATGCAACATAGCTATATACTGTATATTGTTTCAAAGGAGGGAACAAACACTGCAGCTTCTGTGTTGAAAGTTATTTAACATATGCAGTGGAGTTACTTTACACCACTGTTAACTAAGTAACACTACTACATACATTTAATACCTAGATTTGGATTATTGATAAAAAAGTAATCAACAAATATATGACTATGCATTATCGATTAAACTTCCCAGGAGTATTTTTGTTAACTCAAGTGCGCTCCACCTTTACCCGCTGCTCATTAAAGTGATGAACACATTAACACATCACTTGTTTTAATCCAAGAATATAAGATAAGGTATTGAATCATGCAAAGCTTTACTTGTGTATCTCTACACTGTGATATTTACTTCAGTAAAAAGTCTGATCACTTCTTCTTCCACTACTGGGAATCAGGCTCTGTGTTTTGGTTGCCATGCAAATAAATGTTATGTAAATGTTGAATGTAAGTCAAGTTCTGTGTTGAGTTCCAGAAGAAAACCTGTTGAGGCAGAAAAACAACAGTATTTAGACAGCTGATTTCTGTCATTTAAAAAAAGATTTCTTTAAAACAATCTTACAATGATAATATCAACTAGTTGATTGTCTAACAATATTTGATGTAAATTATAAATGTGCACACCAGTATCGATTTTGTAAAGCTTTCAGCAATACATTTGTTGGTCTTTTAGCTGTATTAATTAGCTTTGATGGGCTTTACAGAGGGGAGGTTTGAGCTAAATGCTAACGTTAGCAAGCTAACATGCTCAGTTGCTCACAATGACAATGCAGAGGTTTAGCACAAGTTAGTTTAGCATGTTAGCGTGCCACCATTTGATGTTTAGCACCAAAAACAAAGTGCAGATAAGGTGAGAATGAAATATTTGGTCATAGTAATATATTATGGAAATATCAAATACCTTGAATGATGATGGCAGTTTAAGTATGCATTGATAATGATAAAGTGAATGCTTATCCTTATTCATAATAATGCATCATATATGCTGATTACATTTGTATTAATAATCAGAATCTGCAAAGTAAAGTTATTCCTTCGTAGTGAAGGAAAATATTTAAGTAGCATAGCATGGAAATACTTCATATATAGGTCACATGCAAATCAATAATGTAATTTCTGTCTTACACATATGTTGGAGAAGTGGAGCCCCTAAAGGGACATGGAAAAAAAAAAAAAAAGAGAGAGAGAAAAAAAATAAAGTCAGGAAAACGGATTTGTTTCTCGTGCGCACGAGACACAAATCCGTTTTCCTGACTTTATTTTTTTTTAAGAAACGTACCGATGCACCAAGGAGGAAGTGGAACACGAGACAACCCATTTAATTGCAGACTGTTATGTTTACGTGGGGAAATGACACCATACATTATTTGAGATATATTTTGAAGTCAGACTTAATTTTATGGACATTTCGGCCAGGGGTGTAGAGCTATTGGTTTAAGCACCGGATTGGCAAAACACTGGCGAGTCTGTAAACCAGTCTGCTTTGATCTATGAATTAATGTCCGTGACTCTCAGAGTACCTGCTGCCCGCAGCTGTTTTATAGGGAAACAAACACTCAGAACACACACACACACACACACACCCACAGAGCCAGTGGCGGACTGGCCATCGGGACGTTCGGGACGAATCCCATTGGGCCGGTACCAAAGTGGGCCGCCCGTCACTAGCCGTCTAAGTACGATATATATCTCAAATAATGTATGCACTGTCATTCCCCACGTAAACATAACAGTCTGCAATGAAATGGTTGTCTCCTGTGCGCTTCACTTCCTCCTTGGCGCACCGGTAACTTTCTCAACAAAAAAAGTGCGCACGAGTTAGTAAAAAAAAAAAAGTCAGGATAACGAGTTAGTATCTCGTGCGCACGAGAAACGTTGTCGTGCGCACGAGATACTAACTCGTTATCTCGTGCGCACGAGAAACGTTCTCGTGCGCACGAGATACTAACTCGTTATCCTGACTTTTTTTTTTCTCTCTCTGTTTTTTGTTTTTTTTCACATGTCCCTTTAGGGGCTCCGTAGCATTATAATTATTGATGTGTTCAATAAAATAAATGTGGTGCAGGTTTGAGGAGAAGGAAGAGGACGGTGGCAGATAAGAAAAAGTGACTGTTGGGGACTTTTCAATGTCCCCATTGTTTGTGGTTTGAGTGGACGTAATCGTGCCAGCAGCAGTGTTTGAAGAAGTTCTGTAGAGACTGAAAGAGGCTCTTCAAAAACGCTCCATCTGTCTCTCCAAACACTAACAACAGATGTCAGCGTGCAGAGGAGAGTTTGCTCCTTTTCAAATGCATCAGTGGACAAAATGTGCACACAAACCGAAGAAATGTTTTGTTTAGCATTCATTTAAATAATAATTCTGTGAGGAACGAAAATGCTAAATGTTGGATTTAATTGCCAAATCAGTTGAATGCAAGTACAGAATAATAACTGGTGTCAGAGAGAAAGTATTGACATACTATTTAACTATTTTAAAAGCCTTTTGGATCAGCTGGAAAATGCATTATCACAAAGTAATTTTTATGGAAACCCTGGAGTGGTTCTCACAGGACAAAAAAATAAAATATATATAAATATCTCCTCCATCACTGCACAGCCCCTTAACTCTTTAAATTGTAAAGCAGAATTGATATCTGAAAAACAAACTACATTATCCTAACATGCATGCAATACATTTCTGGGTGGTTTTTTTGTTGAGTTGGAGCTGTATTTTTAAGAGTGGGTACATGATATGACAGACATTCCTGCCAATCGCTTTCACACCATTCCACTGATCAGGTGTTGGTTAGATGCCAAGATAAGCAGCAATGTACCAACAACGACAAAGAAGAAGTCTGCAAGCTAATAAACATGGATGTAAACAAAGTAGATATCCAACTTCTTAGAAACATTAGCTTTACACTGAATTTAAACATACATTTTGATTTACAAGTCACACTATAATGAGCAGAGAATATAGGGATGGATAGATTTTGTGGAATTCTCCTTCAGATTACATTGCATTTAGCTGACACTTTTATCCAAAGCGACTTACAATAAGTGCATTCGACCAAGAAGATACAAACTTGAAGAAAACAGAATCATATAAGTACATCAGGTTTCATAGAGCCAAAACATTTCAAGTGCTACTCAACTGGCTTTAGATAAGCCAGTCCTTTATTAGTATATAAGTGCTCTGTTAATAATTCTTTGTTAGTAATTAGATGACTAATTGTTTCATTCACTACCGGCTAACTTCAAGATTAACGTTACACTTTCTTTCCAACCATGTATTTTGATCTAAAGATGATCGGTCCTTATCAAAAGGTAATAGCTATTTTTCCAAAGTTAACTGGTGCTACAAGGAGTTACAGTATGGTTTCTTTGTCAAATACAGCTTACATAACTTTGATGAAGAGTGAACACACCATTCATACTCTCAGGCAGTTAAAACAAAAGCATAAGAGTTTATTGAGATTTTAAAAGTGTCTGGAAGTTAGACAAACAGCGAGGCAAGAGACAAGAATCTCTACATTAAACGTCCAATATATACAAGTCTTAAACATTGCTTCCCATCATATTCCACAGTATTTAAGAATATTGTAATACTACTTTCAGGCAGCAAATTGATATCTACTGACAAAAACATGACACTTGTGCTGTGTTATCTATCACAGTGAAGATTTTGGTCACGATTAGTTGTTTGTATTGAAATCATTGTCCCTTAATAATACAGCTTGATAGTGCCTTTAAGGACCTTCCAACACCTGAATTAGAGTTGGTAAAAAGTGTGATCATAAAAATAAAAAATAAAAACAAAACGTGCAAGCTATGAGGTTATTAGCTGGATGAAGTGTATTTAGCTGTCTCTCATCTCTGCTTCTATTGGATTTGAAAAAAGTGACTGTTGAATTAAAAAATCCCAGAAAATATGCACAATTAATTAACCTTAAGCTATATTATGAAGGAATGTGCAGCAGAAGACAATTTAACATGTTGTCTTCGCCAGCTTAATTGTTACCTAATAAACAAATTAAGCAAAGCAATAGATTCCCTTTCATATCAGCATTTACAGTTCAATGTGCTTGTTTCCTTATTACAGGCGATGACAGAAACTATAAAGGTTTTAGCCAGCTAACCACAGTTTGTTTCACGATTGTATTAACACTAAGGTTACCAGCAGTAATCTGCAATAATATCTGAATGAAGTAGCCATTCGTTTATATGCCACCCTGGTACAATTAAAGGAGTTATTGTTGTTAGTTTTATCATTCTGTTAATTTTCCGCCACCACAATTGGACCAGATGAGTATTGCTAGCTAGAACCTCTCATTTTCTTTTTTTAAATAACGTGAATGAAAACTAACATCAAGTAGGAATTAGTGCTAAGGTTAGCAGGTTAAGCTAACAAGCGTCCTGAATACGATTGTAACAAAGCTCCAATTATTTTTTAAAGGGATAGTATAACATCTTCTAATGACTGACCGCTAAAGCTAAGTGAAAAAGCCTTGTGTCAGTGTATGGTTAAACAGCATGAGTGCACGAGTGCATATATATATATATATATATATAAATATATATTTTTTAAATGTGCACGATAGTTGACGTAAGATAAAAGCCTATATTTGCATACACAGAAAGCTATGGTAAAGTGTTTATGTATGGTATTTGCTGCTATAAAATAATGCATAATAACCTTACTACTTAAGTACTAGATAGTTTGTTTGAAGCGCCAAGTATTAAAGCATGAATCATGAATAGGAACAGACAAGAAGTGTAATACACTGCCCACAATATAACAGTCCTTTAGAGTCTAAATGTGCTTATAGAGTAGGTTGTCAAGTGTCACCATTTCTAACACATAATTACCGAATGAAAGAGTCTGATTGCTCTCTTCCTGGTCAAACTAAAAAGCTGTTGCTGGAAGTGTGGATTGGTGACTCCTACTTAACATCCCTCCGTCATTTTCCTCCTTCAACATAGACGTAAACTCATCTGGTGCCAACTCCATTTTGGCCAAACTCTCCTCTGTCTCAGCAGCTATTTCCTCGCCTCTCTCCTCTTTCCACAGCCGCTCGTACTCCTGCTTCAGCTCCTGATATGAGCGGGAGAAGGTGTGGAAGATGGAGGTGGCAGGGAACGCCATGATAAGGATGCCGCTCAGGATGCTTGTGAGTGCGACTATCTGTCCAGGGATGCTGCGTGGCACCATGTCGCCGTACCCCACCGTGGTCATAGAGATGATGGCCCACCAGTAGGAGGCCGGTATGCTGCTGAAGCTATGTTGAGGGTACGTGGCAGCAAATGGCGCCAGCTCACTCTCTGCTAGATGAACCAGAGGTGAGAACAGGGTCACGGCCACGCAGACAAACAGCAGCAGCAGGCTGAATTCCCTAATGCTGCGCTGCATGGTTAGTCCTAATGTCTGCAGGCCCAAAGAGTGGCGAGCCAGCCGCATCACGTACAGGATCCTCAGCGCCCGCAGCAGGCGCAGGATCAGACTCAGTTTGTCCAGGTAACCTCTGCTACCTGCACCCATGATGACATCCTCCTCAGACACATCTCTGAGATCAACAACCAGGGAGACATAGTAGGGCAGGATGGCAATGGCATCGATGATGTTTAGGGGTCCACGAATGAAGTTTAGCTTGCTCTGAGCATTGGAGAATCGAATCACAAACTCCAAAGTGAACCACGCCACACAGATGGACTCCACCACAAACATGCTCTGACACTTCTGGGAGCACTCGCCCTGCAGACACAGAGACGAACTTTGACAAGAAGACACTGGGAAACATAAAAGGGTCACCACCAAAGTCACACATCAAGTCAAATCTATTTACTTTTTACGTTACGGTAAAATAGACTGCTGATGAAAAGAGCGTTAAACACCTTTAATTGCCCAGGTTTTTGTCCCTTGAAAATAGTCTTTAAAATTGTAACTTTTAGTTTTACTTTTGATCCAACTTTTTAGCCATCGTTTGAGTGGGAGAAAAAAATCTATTGATAATTTCAGTGAGACTTTGGAAGCAGACTGAAAGATAGCAGGGAACAAGAAAACAAGACTTTCTAATGAGGAATGCTTGTATCAATGACTTGATCTATAGTTTTTTGAGTGCAAATAATGAGCCTCTTTCTATTTCCTGACAAGAGAAACATGAAGGGTAGCATTTCATTCAATAGTTTTAATCAAGAGTTCTTTCGCAAATGGTATACAACTCAAAAACAGCGTTAATTATTTGTGAAGAAAGTTATATTAAGAAAAAGATAAATAAGAGCCTAGCAATAGCAAATGTCATTAGGCATATCAGGCCTCGAAGCTCTAAGCTCGTATCTTTTCAAGCACATCTGATATTGCAGTTGCTGCTTGTCTAGTTCTTATTGACGTCAAGGGGCCATTGTTATATAAATGACCACAACCTTCACAACATCTTTCTTCTTTGACAAGTACACATTCAGCTCTACGTCATTTTTATCACCACCTGTCAAGCAAATTGTCTAAAGCAAGTTTAAACAAATGGCTCACATTGAAGGTGTCTGCCAGGCTCCAATGTAAAAACAACACTGCTTTCCAGAAATTAAAAGGAATCTTGGCTTAGAAACACAACCCCAGATGATTGTTTATTCCAACTATCATCAATTCACTATGTATAAAAAGCAAGTTTCAGCTTGAACAAAACATTATTTAATTTGTCTGAGTCTTGATTTGCGTGATTGATTGTAGGCCTCATCAGGGAGAAATCAATCTACCGTCTCCAGCTTAATCAAATAGCTAATTCAGTCTCTTCAGAATGAGAGTTAGTTATACAATCAATGCTACAGCCTGTGTGCTTCTGTTGACTCAAACACAAATCAGAAATCTGTGATTTAACAGTCACATTGGCAAAAGACATTTCTCAACAACTCTTCGCTCCACGCTTAAGGTTTACAAAAATCCCTTACTTTGATTATCAATCGTGCCTGTATTTTTTCTATTAAAACTGTCTCCCATTAATCAAACTATTTCATACATTTATATATATTTTTAAGTACAAATTAAATTTTAGAATATTAAATTGTATTTTATTATTACTTGGGTGACTATTCAAAAATGCAACAACATGTTTCAAATGGGCATTAATTATAATTTTGTTGGCCTCCAGTAAAAATAACATTAACATATTACAGCCTAATAAAGATCTTATGACAATTGTGTTAAATGTTCCTCCTAAACATTCTATCAATGTCTGTTGTAGGTGCTTATCAGTTTTTGTATTAAGCTAAAAATACAAAATATTAAAAATGCTGCTGATGAACTGGTTAGAGTGAATGAAAACAGTAAAGCCGGACAGAAAAACAATGAGCTTAAAGCCACTGAAATATATTAATACACACGCTGAGGGTCTGCAGAGTTCATTCTTACAAGTATAACTCAGTAATCCGATCCATTATTGAGATATAATTATTCATGAGTGCAGCTTTAAGGTTGGATCAAACATTTCTTAAGACAATAATCCTCACAGACTGTGTTTTGGTTCATTGGATCAAAGTGAGCGACAAGAATTTATTTGTAAGTCATGCATTAGGCTAGCAATACTTAATTATATAGTTTGCACCATTAGTGTGATTAGTGATAACATTAGTAACACTAGATGATTATTTTTGTTGTGATGTGCTGATAAGTAACCAGGGCTGAGTAGTACATTTCATTGACACAAAACATCTAATAGTTCTCACTCTGTGGTTTTAATAGATTTAATACGCACCCTGGACTCTTCATCTCTGAGGTCTGGCATGGTGCTGATGCACAGACTGATGACAGTGACCAGCACCATGACGACAGAGAGGCAGGCGAATATCTTCCCAGCCAACCCCGACTGAGGGTTTTCCACCACTTCTCGCAGTATCCAGGTCAGTTTGTGATGGCCCTTTTGTACCTCTGTAGCGCTTTTCTTCAGCATCACCCTCTTCTGCCTCCACTCCTCTTCCTTGCGCTCTCGCTCGACCACCTCCTCCACACGGGTAATCATGCGGCGACGGCAACAACGCTCCATATGGCCTGGGTCCACACCCCAGTAGTCAAGCTCATCATGGAGGGACACTGCACACAGTTCTCGAAGCAAACGGAGTTTCCCTGCCGCAAGGAAGTTGAGGATGACCCTGAAGGCTGATGGGTTTCGGTCAAAGAAGTACTCTTGGCACGTCTCGTCATAGTCGTCGCAGAGTCGTGCAATGTCCTCCGGGGTGGTACATGACCGCAGACGTCCAAGACGACTTTGTGGGAACTGCTCCAAGGTGCTCCAGGGAAATGTGTAGCGATTTCCTCCCACATTGATAAGAACCTGCAGGGTGTGGTCGACCACATACGAAGCTTTGGGGTCACGAAGCAGCTGGGCTCGCTGGAAGTAAACACCCTTGATAGTTTCAGTCTCTGGGATCTCAGTAAAAAAGCGGTCGAGGCTGCTATCATCGCTGCTAATGGAGAAAGTGCTAAAGTCGTGGTTGGCATTGCTGATTATAGGCATGTTGGCTTCAGGATGTGTGACGGGATGGAGCAAGTATTTGTATCTCCAGTTCACGGATGGTTAGAAGGATGATCCACTGAGAAGCTGTAAAAAAGAAGAAAAGTTAAATACAAAGTAATTTGTTCTTATATCAAGTCCTTATGGATATTTATTTTAATGAAATAACAAACTTTTTTCAAAGCCTCAAACTAACATTTTATTTATGGAGGAACGCAAGGTTATGTCCTTGGTCTCCTGCTTTTCAGTATGTTTCCAATCTGGGCCATCATTCATTGACTTTCATCAATATGCAGATGACATTAACTTTATATAGCTGTTGATCCCCCAGACCACCATGCAAACGGCATTTGACCCATACGTTTCCTCTCGCTAAACCAGGACAACGGATTGATCTTATCAGTTTTACACAGGTAGGGGAATTCTGTTGATTGAATAATGTATTAATTAGCTCATTAAATAAGAACAAAAAAGTGCTCTTCTAATATTTCAGTAATGTGGGTTAGGAAAAAGCGAAAAGAAATGCTGTTAAAAAAAACATCACAGCACTCCACTTTTAGCCCTGACACCCTTTCCTGTTGTCTTCACACCAATGCATGCCTTGATTCATGGCAACCCTTACATGGCTGCTGAGTGACATTACAAAATCTCTCAAGCTCGGTGTGAAAAGTGGTGTAAAAAAGCCGGAGAGGCCACCATTCCTTATGTCGACGACGACAAGGCCTACAAAAATGTAGCTCATTTGACTACAGTTTTAACAGTATTTTTAATGGTTATACACATCTGCTTGGATGCAAAACCATTATGTCTAACTGACCCTATAGTGGTATTTAGCTATGCAGGTGGCTTTGGTTTTGGTTTGACCTTACTGTTAACAGTTTTCATTGGAACTAATTTCTACCAAAGAGATATTCCATTGATTACTGTTTAAAGCATTTTCTGTGGATAATTATGGAGTTAAATACAATTATTCTGATTCTAGAAATGGATGATTGTGATTGTGAGTTCCAGTGTTTCTATATTTAAAATATAATTTAAAGATACTGTCAGCAAAACGAAATGCACATACTATACACAATAACAGTATTGTAGTTTCCAGCTCTCCTGCATGGACGTTAGGAATTGAAAGCCCAGAGAGAGATGTTGCTGTTTCAAATGTTATTTTCCAATGCTTTTAGAGCCACAAAATAAATGCCATTGTAACCTTTGTATTGGCATTGAGGCAGTCATCTCAGGAATGGTTGTATGAAACCTTGACTAATAAATATGCAATCTACATGGCTGGATTTTTTTTGCTGAAATGTTTTTGAAGCTTGTATGCTGCAACTTGTGTTGATAAGAAAGAATCCTAAGCGAAATGCTATTACAAGTGCACTATCAAACATTTTGCACATTTGACGGAGCTATATTTAGTCTACATCATCAACTGTAATGCCTGGTTAGGTTGCCCCTGAAAGCTTTATAATGCAACGCTGACTGTCAAGTTGTTGAGACAAACCAAGTTCACTAAGTACATGAGTATAATTTTGAAGTTGAGTATTTCACTTTAACTCCAATTCCATTGCCAAATAAATGTGTGTATTTTGGAATAATAACTTATTGTATTTTTTTTATGGAATAATTATTTTCCCCATTTATCGATTGATTGTTAGGTTTGCATTTAGTGAGAAATAGTGTTAGACAAAGCCAATGTGACGACTTTGTTTTGTCCAACCAACATCAACAACCCTATCCTCAACATTAATACACAATTGTAAAAAGCCAAAGCGAAAAATCTTCACGAATCATGATAAACACCACTTTTGGTCAGGATGAAATCCAATGGAAAAACATGTAGGCTACCACTGGAAAGCAGAGTAAAGTCTTTACTCTGATGTTTGAATTAATTAGAAACACAAGTTAGCTGCAGGTCATTTTGGGGGACACCTGTTATTTAACTAATCGCGTGCTAAAGTTACACTGTAAACAAAACAGTATTATTTTCTGGCTTCTAATATAGCATTCAAAATAAAACGATAGTATTCACTCACCTTACAGTGCGCAGGTGTTCTGCCTCAGTCTCTGTTATTTGTTCCATGCATGTTTTCATCTGTTACACTGTACCAAAGAGGCTCCTCGTTAATTAAGACATACTTGTTGTATATTTGCTCTAACTGTAGATCAAATCAGACCTCCGCTCAGCAGAAGAAGTATTATTACAGTTTATAGATCCGCTCTGAAGTTTGTAGGCTTGCCGTGTGTCTGTGTAGCTTCCCCGGTGTGTACACGTCGCCTCAGCTCCGGAGTTGGATTAAATTACATTAAAATGATTTGCCTGTCCACAGATCATCGCTCCGCTTCCATTGGTCACCGCCGTTCGCGAGGAGAGAGTAAATGCGATTATCTAACGGCGGTGGCCTCCCTAAACCAGCCGCTGTATTCTCATCTCTGTTTGACAGCAGGACCCTCCTCCTCCTCCTCCTCCTCCTCCTCCTCCTCCTCCTCCTCCTCCTCCTCCTCCTCCTCCTCCTCCTCCTCCTCCTCCTCCTCCTCCTCCTCCTCCTCCTCCTCCTCCTCCTCCTCCTCCTCCGCTTCCTCCTCCCCCCCCTCTTTCACCCGCCTCCCCTCCCTCCACCTCCCTGCTATCTCCAGCTCTCTCTTCTTCTACACTGTAAAAAACAATGTTAAGGTGATTCAACTCAGAGTATGGGAGTTAGATTAGGCTATTACCAGAGATGGAAGATATACTCAAATGTTCTACTTAGGTAAAAGTAGACATTTCAGAGTGCAGGGATACTCTGTACAAGTCCTTTATTCAAGACATTACTCAAGTGAAAGTACAAAAGTATTAGCATCAAAATATTCTTAAAGTTTCAAAAGTAAAAGTACTCATTATGCAGATTGGTCCATTTCAGAATAATATATATAATATGTTTTGGTTATAAACATTAATGTGTTGATGTGTTTATCCAGCTGGTAAAGTTGGAACTAATTTCAGTTTATTGTGAATTTAATCGAGGTGTATCTAAAGTATTTCTAAGGGTTAGGGTTTGGGTTGCTGATCCTATTGTTTATCATGAATCACAATCTACAAAGTAACTTAAAGGTGGGGTATGTCATTTATTTCAGAAACACTTTTTGTTATATTCCATGGAATGCTCTTAACATCCCGATAGCAATGAATACTTTGACAATTAAATACATTAATAAAATTCAGTGTCGATTCAGTTAATAAAATCTGAAAAATCTGATTCCTTAAAGCAAAGCTCAACAATGTTTTTGTTTTGTTTTTTGTGTGCCTATTTTACAGTGCAAGGCTCCATGCATGCTTGATCATGACTCTTCAGTACAGACTGGACTTTGCTGTAAAGCCTTTGTTTAAATGCAGCTAAAGCCTGATTGACACAAGTTGTGCCGGCAGATGTCCAAACACAGAGAGGATTAATAAAAAGGAACAACAGGAGATAAAACACAGAGCCTCTGTGTATGTGTGTGTGTGTGTGTGTGTGTGTGTGTGTGTGTGTGTGTGTGTGTGTGTGTGTGTGTGTGTGTGTGTGTGTGTGTGTGTGTGTGTGACCCCGGCCACACGAGGACGAAAACGGCTAAACGCATAGGATTAACGCAAACGCAATCGCAAACAAGCTTCCGTCCACACGCAATAGTTATCTGGATAGTGTCTGCCCACACGAGACCGCTCCGTTTAGCTCCAACCGCTGGAGAAGCTGCAGTACATATGCAGGAGCATGTACGTGGCGCTGTAACTTCCTCCACAAAAGCAGCGAAGAAGCATGGTTGTCATGGTTGCCCTTCTGTTTATACTCCGCGGTGGGGGCCGAGGGAACCGTGCAGAGTTTTTGGCCAGTCAATGTGTATTAAATAGGGCCGGGACTCGATTAAAAAAATTAATCTAATTAATTAGAGGCTTTGTAATTAATTAATCGAAATTAATCGCATTTTTAATCACATATAAATATTTGACCTGAGAACAGTGAGAAGCAATTTTTTTCACATGGATTTTAGTATACCATTAGGCGCATTCACACCGCAGTACTTTTCCCACAAAGGTTCATGAGAACTTAGTTCATGAGAACAAATGAAGCCACTGACGTCACTTCTTCTTCTTCTGCTTTGGGTTTACTGGCAGGCCGCAAACCACTTCACGGCGTATACTGCCGCCCAAAGTCCCCGGCCGGAAGTCCCCGGAGTTGGGGACTGGCTTCAGTAGAAGCTGCTGGGAGTCCCAGCAGCTTCTACTGAAGCCCTCCGAGTAAATCGCCAGAACGCCGAGACCTCCTCATCTCCACCGCTCCCATGTTTTATTTTGTGTTGCCATAAGTTAGTCTCTCTGCGTTTCTGCGCTGGGCTAATGCTAATAACGCTAATGCGAGGATAATAAAATGGCGGCTTCACCAAACTTTTTGGGAGTTTTACGGGGCGTGGTTTGCAATCCGCCCAGCCAATCAGAAATATAGCTCTTTTCTCACAAGAGAGCCGTACGAAAGTCCCTGCTCTCTAGCAGCTCTCTGCTCTCTAGCAGGGACTTTCGTGGGGGTAAAAAGGTTCTCATGAACTAATTTTAGTACCGGCTCTTTTTGGTGTGAACCATAGACTGTATGGTGTGAACGCGATAAAAGAGGCTAACGTCCACGCTAGCTGCTATATGTTTTTGCATTGAGGTGATACTTGAGGCTTGATGTGCTGCGGTGATATGCGAATTCCTTTTTGCATAATTTGCACACAACCGTGCTCTTATCAACGCTTCCATCCGTCCGTTTTTTAAAACAACATTTCCCACTGTTGTTCACTGTGGTTTGTTGTTGTCTGAAGTCATGAACGTTAGTTGGTGCTCCAGTATAATCGGTACGCCTGAAACTCATCCAGTGAGAAACGTTCCGTGGTGCAAAAATAAGTGCGATTAAAATGCGTTAATTTTTTTAACGCGTTAATTTTTGTGTAATTAATTAATCTTAATTAACGCGTTAAAGTCCCGGCCCTAGTATTAAAGTTTAAATCTTCCGACAAAATTATAAAAGTGCCGGTCAAATGTCTTCTTTGTTATTTATTGAGCTTTAAAACAAATGAATAACGACTCTATATAATATAATAATAAAATACACGGAGCCTCTCTTTTTCCTCCCTCTCTTCGGACAGCGCCAGTGTCTGTTTCATGCAGCAGCTGATCCAGTAATGAATGACCCGGCCGACAGTAAAAATAAACATATTTATAACTAGGTAGTTTGAGAGGTGTCTCCGTCCTGTCAGATTAGACTTCACTCGCGTTTATGTCCATATCGAGAGAAAGATAAATAATCTGAATTCAGTGTGCAGTTTACTTTGACGCGGGGGTGAGCAGCAGAGGTGGAGAGAGGCGGGGCTATTGCGCAATCATTATCAGAAAATGATCGCTGAAGCTGCAGTACATATCCACAAAAGCAGCGAGTAAGATCCCCCCCCGAATGTGTAAGTCTGCTGTAGATGTTGCACACAGAACTGTAGCATGGTCAGTAGCGTCCGGAGCAAGATAGCAACTCTGCGATCCGCCATTGTTGTTGTTGTTGTTCGTGGCGAAAC
The DNA here is from genome assembly GCF_902827175.1 of Gymnodraco acuticeps. Lineage (NCBI taxonomy): Eukaryota > Metazoa > Chordata > Actinopteri > Perciformes > Bathydraconidae > Gymnodraco > Gymnodraco acuticeps. The sequence continues at coordinate 1,224,261 of NW_022991575.1, forward strand.
ACATCAGCAATGGCGCGGGGTACGCGGAGGTGAGCAGCAGAGGTGGGGAGAGGCGGGGCTATTGCGCAATCATTATCAGAAAATGATCGTATAGGGCGCACACACGGAGCTGTTTGACCCCCCAGAGCGTTGCGTATGCCGTTATATCCACCTTGGGACCCGTTATCGTTTCCTCAGTCGTTTAGTGCCGTATGCGGTCGTCCTCGTGTGGCCGAATGGTCTATATGACACTAAACAGTAACGCAAACGGCCGTTTTTGTCCTCGTGTGGCTGCAGCCGAGAGGCTATATTTGATGCCATTTATGATTCGCATTGCTGCTTGCATGTTTTTCTTTTGAAGCAGATCTGATAATCGGTATATCAGCCGGTGTGACAGAGGCATGTTGCTCTGATAAATGTAACCATTATTAAATACATATTCAGTGGGGTTCTTCTTCTGAGGATTTGATTTCCTGTTTATATTGTGCATAGGGAGTGGATTTCACAAACATTTACTGTGTGTGTAAATGTGTGTTTGTGTGGCTGTTCTGTCTTGTTTGACTAATTGTGGTTATGTTTCCATGGTTACTAATTGGTCCTCAAGACATTGCTCTTGAGGTGAAGATGATTTGGAGTACGGTAGGGCTTGTTTTCCTTTAAACTTTAAGTGCATTTGTTATGCGTATTTGCCTCAGTCTCTCATGAGCCTAAAAAATAAAGATTATTTTGTCTTGCATTCAAAATCCTATACTTAAGTAAGAGGGCAGAATTATTATCTGCCAATTTACTTAAAGGACCAGAAGTAAAAGTAGTCATTCTGTAGAAAAGTGGCGCATGTGAGTGTTATTAAATATTAATGAATGTTATAACATCAGAGGTTGAAGAAGTACTCAGATCTTGTACTTCAGTAAAAGTAGAGTGTAGGAAGTAAAAGTCCTGCTTTCAGAAATGTTACTCAAGTAAAAGTACAAAAGTATTAGCATGACAAAAATACTTAAAGTATTGTCATACTGATATTCTGTACAAACTGTGAAGTCCAGTCAGACAAATGTAACATTTGTGATATTGGGCTATATAAATAAACATTGATTGATTGATTGATTAAAGTACCAAAAGAAAAAGTAGTCATTATGCAGATTGGCCTATTTTAGAATAATATTTATTGTATGTTTTGATTATAATTATTGATGCATTGAAGTCTTGTCAAAGCTGGTAAAGTTGCAGGTATTTTTTACAATAACAGTAATAATAATAATAATAATAATAAGGCAAGGCAAGGCAAGTTTATTTATATAGCACTTTTCAACACAAGGCAATTCAAAGTGCTTTACAACAATGAAATAATAATAATAAAACATGTTATTTATATAGTGCTTTTCCTGGTGCTCAAAGCGCTAAATGACTTTGTATACCGCAGGGTAGATTGTGAATGTACTCCAGGTGTAACTAAAGTCTGATTTAAGTGTTGATTATATTTCACATCATTAATCAAAATGTGCAGAGTAACTAAAGGTATTACATACATCTAGTGACCTAAAAATATACCATTTACATCTGAACTGTAGTGGAGTAGAAGTACAAAGTAGCAGAACATTAAAATACCCAAGTAAAGTACAAGTACCTCAAATCATTATTATCATGGTGTTTTCCTCAACAGACCAGTACAATCCAGCTCATCTTCGCCAGGATGAGAGCGACGCTGTACTAAGAGGACCTCTGACCTCCCAGGCAGATGAATATCAGAGATTAGATGTTAATCCACAAGCAAGAGGGAGGCAGAGGGAAACCAGAGAGCATGCTGGGATGCCACAAGGCTGCAGGAGCATGCTGGGAAATCAATCCAGTCTGAAACCATTCTCACTAACTGGACCAGGACTGGAGATTGTTTGCTTGACACAATCAATAAGGATTATTAAAGGGGCTTCTTCCAATGTCACACATAAAGGTCACTATAGTCACAGGGAGAACTACTTGAGTTTAATGTCTTCTGTGGCTGTGGAGGGTTTATGTCATGTCTCATTAACATAACACTGATGATGTCTTCTTGATGTCATCAAGGTTCAACAGGCAGAGAGGAGAGAAACTGCATGTTTACCATTTCCCTCAAGGTCCTGTTGCTGTTCTGAAGCTCAGCTGAGGTTTGCCTGGTTGAAATGCAACAGTATATGTTTACATTTCCATTTCCCCCCAGTCTTTGTTTAGCATTTTAAACCTGCAATATCTGTTTTAGGGGCGCTTGGAGGCAGCATAAACTTTTTGTAAAAACAAAGTGTACATTTTATCTTACCTTTTTAAGGGTTTCCCTGAAATTCTCTTGACCCCTCTGCGCAGCTTATTTAAACAAAAATGCAATAGGTAAGTGGTTACCATTGCTCATATCAACATTCAGCAAAGCGACGTTTGTGTTCACCTGAGGTCTTTTGGTCCCCACCAACTCCTGGGGGAAATGTCTCTTTAGCTTCATATGCTCCAGGGGGTTTTCTGGATTTTTTCTATTTAAATGACCCAATGAGAGGAGGCAGATAGAAGAAAAACAACCTGTGGGCCGTGACATTAAAACATAAAGCTATACGTAGAGCACATTCAAATAGTCATAAGATCCATTTCTAATAACGACATACTGAATAAATAAACTACTAACATAAACTATACTTTTATGGGTCATAGCTACAGTAGATACCACAAAAGGGAGAACATATAATTAGACACTTAGTATAGACACCTATATGAAATATAGGTTCTGTGTTTTTTTCAAGGCTTGGCAGCACATATGTGTTTCCTCCTTGAGTTGAGCAGTGCTTAGTACAACATAGAAGACAAGCTTGTAACCCTGACCATGACTCCATCACTTTCAACAGTAATGTTTCCTTGATATACTATTTCCTGCCTCAACCTGCCTCTATCTAACAAGAACATATATTGTCCTTGTTTTTCTGTTTCATGTTTACATTTTTGAAATATTCTTTGGTCTTCACCAGGTTTCTGAGCAACCAGCTGCTGAGACTACAGCACATCCTCATCTCCTTTTGTTTGGAAACCTTAAACCTTTCTATTGCAACTTAATGTCCTGACGGGGCTGTGGTGGGGTTAACATGGTTCATTGAAATCACTCCTAGAAGAAATTAAAGCAAGCTCCTTGGGAATTCTGCGCTGCTCTCTCAATTTGTGCCGAATCACCAGGGGACCAGTGCAGCAGGGCAAATGATAACTCGCACATTCAGCACAAACAGTCTTTAATTAAGCCCCAGCCTCAAATCAGGTCCCTACCAGACTTTTAAATGATCTGTATTTCATTATGGCGTGTTGATGAGGGCTTCACTCAGAATCCAGGCCTTGTTTGTGCCGTTCCTCACTGTCTCCAGTTTCTCAGAACGGAAAGAAGAAAGGAAGGAAGTCTGTGAAGCGTGGACAGAGAGGAAACCCTTTAGAAAGGAATTCGATTATATAGGCCAAGTGTCCTTTTACAGTTATTGACTATCTGCCCTCTGAGTAGCCCCACTCAGCTTACAACCTGCCTGACAGACAGTCTTTAAACCAAGTGCATTCTGCTGTAAACAAAGCACTGCAGACTGCTTGTTAAATGTATTTTAAAGTCCACACGATTTTCAAGAACTTTGACTTCTAATTAATCTAGTTTTACATTGATACTTTAACTTTAGTAAAGGATTTGGGTTGAATGTTCTCATAACATTGCATCTAGTTGAACAACAGATGCATGCATTTGAATGCTTATTCGATTACAGTTTTTAATATTATGGCTCTCTAAAAATGACTTTATTCGACAATAAAAATCAGGAGTGTGTGTGTATGTGATTTGTATGGGATGATGCTTCAATGAGGAAAGCTCTTTAGTGCCAGACGACCAGGGTATGTTTTGAGGCACTAGTTGCAATCAGAACTATATAATTATCTAATATCCTGAGGTCAGCAAATTATACACGCTCCACTTTGCACATAATATAGATTCCATGAAACCAGAGGAACATTCAAAGCATTATCTGTACTTTACTGCAAGAACCACCACGCTTGGCAACTCTGTTGTCTTTAGGGAAGAGATGCATGATGGGATAAAGGTGATCTTTTGGGACGGCACGGTTTGAAATGTCCACAAGCTGTCAGAGAAAAATGGAGCAAAGTCATCAGTGATGAACTAGAACAGGGACACAGTGTTTAGAAGATTATTTCAGCCCTCATTTGGGATTGTTTACATTTTCCCCATACCAAACAGAATTACAATTATTAAACATCTACTCATTTTAATAGATGCAAAGATCAGATGAGACAATATTGAAAAGCTCAATATCACTCTCACACTGTACAGGAATGGATAACAGCAAAGATTCAAGATTCAATAATAACAACAAATGTTACATAATGAAAAAATATACTTTTTGAATAAAGCGCTTTACAAAACAAAGCTACAAATTGATGTTGTCAGGATAAACAAATACAATAGTGTTGATGTCATCCTATACAGATTCAGATTTTTCTGCACTAACTTGTAGTTATGTAATATATCGGAGCCAAAGTCATTTTACATTCCTAATCCCTTTACTTATTTGTGCTGCCCTTAAAGGGCTTATCCCTTGTTTCATTCTCTTCTTTTCTTAATTTCAAACATCTCTCAAAAAAAAAATTCTTTTACAAAGGGGGCAAAATGTCCCTGACCCAAGCAAGAGCACATGATAAGGTCCTTGGGGAAGCAGCAACATCATGGGACTTTAGGGTTAACCACCCCCCAGGGCAACCAAACAACCTTGAAGGAAGATGTGGTCTGAAAAGATCATCCTAATCAGACTGACAGTCCTGAGGGCTGCGACCACGCCTTTGACCTTTGATCTGACTATAAAACATTTAAATGAATTCCTCCTTTACCTGCTGAAAAATGCATGACATTCTATTACTGTAGAATGAGCACTTTTACTTTTCAACATGTATGTGTATGTTGATGCTTTTGTATTTGTAGGTGTTGTTAATGCAATGCTTAAATATTTGTCAGTGAATTTCAATGTGATATTACTGCGGTTACTTTAATAAATGGAATGGTGCTGCTGGATTGTGCACTAAAATAAATTGAAGTTGAAGTTGCCTCTTCAGCCTCCCTCTTTAAAACCCAATCATGATTCTCAACCAGCTGTTATTGATGAACTACACATTAACTTATTAATACATATTTCCAACGGGAATCCAAATAAAAATGTACCTCCACTTTTGAATCCATTTAAAACAGACAAGCTGAGTAACAAGCGATTATACCCTGACCAAAAGATCTATTGAGGAAACATACAGCAGAGGAATCAGAGCAAAGGAGAAGAAGAAGAAGAAGAAGAAGAAGAAGAAGAAGAAGAAGAAGAAGAAGAAGAAGAAGAAGAAGAAGAAGAAGAAGAAGAAGAAGAAGAAGAAGAAGAAGAAGAAGAAGAAGAAGAAGAAGAAGAAGAAGAAGACAAGTGCTGATTGGAAAATAGAAGGGAAAGGTCAAGAAGGAGGAAGAGATGGAGAGAAGAGAGCCACTCTGCTGAATCATTCCCTCGAGATTAACGAACGACCTATCTGACTTGTGTGTATGTGTGTGTGTGTGTGTGTGTGTGTGTGTGTGTGTGTGTGTGTGTGTGTGTGTGTGTGTGTGTGTGTGTGTGCATGCGTGTGTGCATGCGTGCGTGCATGTGTGAGCTCACATTTGCTTCAATGGTTCAGGCTTCAGGCTTACAGTTTGTTTATGAAGAAATAACAACTGGGACTTACTCCTTGCCTGTACACACATAACATGCACACACACACACACACACACACACACACACACACACACACACACACACACACACACACACACACACGCAAACAAGACAATGGAAATGTAAGGTACTTGCTGCAGGAATGAAACTGGATTGCTTTTATTTCATGATGGTGTAATATTAACTAAACGAGGTATCATTTTGAAAACCAGGTCGTTCACACATTCAAATACATGACATAATAATTATTAGAGTGATTATTCATGATCATAACGTTCAAGGTCCATTGCTGCTGCCACTGGTATACTGTATTACACTGTTGGAAATAGAAATATTAATCTACAACACATTTAATCATTATTATTTATTATTTATTTTTCCTGCCTCATTCCCTCCATCATTGTAATTATTCATATTAAGCTCTACTGAGAAATACAAAATCCTAAAGCCACCGCGTTGAAGTGGCAACAACAGGCTCATTTTTCAAGAGAAATATAAATGGAATATTCAATCATTCAGACTACCCATTTAAAACATAAACAATTATGTTTAAATCAAACAGGTTTCAAGCTTTAAAGAGTCTTAAACAGTAACACCATTTCAATATAAATATAATTCACATGTGACATTCATAAATGTTGAGGGGATTCTGTTAAATACAGAAATAAGCTTTCCTTCATGATATGAGCTGTAAATATCTGACTATCTTCTGACAGATTTTCATGATGCATATTAAACAGCACAACAGTGATGATCTCTGCTTCTCACCCACTTACTCCCTCTTGTGATCTGATGCTATTCCTGTAGAGCAGCGCTGAGTCAAAAACGTCCTGCAGGAAAAACACTGGTTTTACATGCAACTGCACAACAGGCGAGATGATACAGCCGACAGCAGTCTGGACACATTTCACACAGCTGCACTTAGAAAAATAGTGGAAGAATATATATTATATATATAGTATGCTGTAGTTGGTCGAGGTGGAGCTTATTTTTGAACTATTATGATTATTTGCACTATGCATTCATCTGCTCATTCTTCTCTCCAGTTATCAATAGAGAGGTGAAGTCCCTCCCCTTCCGGTGGGACTCATGGGACCTTATTTCGGAAAAAGTCCCATGGAGCTCAACCGGAAGGGGAGGGACTTCGCCCTCCCGTCACGCCCATCTACTTCCGGTCCATGGGACCTTATTTCGGAAAAATTATGTATTGAAGTCAATGGAGAGAGAAAACGTATATTTCGATCTCGTTTGAATTGTACGGAGCCCTGGAGAGTTCATAGAGAGAAAAATAAATAAAACGTGGCCACGTTTTACTTTCTCTTTATTAACTTGTGCGCACGAGTTAATAAAGCGTTCGCACGAGAAGGTATCTCGTGTAAACGCTTTATTAACTCGTGCGCACAAGTTAATAAAGCGTGCGCACGAGTTAATAAAGCGTGGCCTAGGGTTAGGGTAGCCCTAACCCTAACCCTAACCACTTATCATTGCTGCCACTGAGGGACTTCCGGGTCATTTCACTCCGTTAGGAAGGTTCCTAAGCTAAATGGACTATTTGACTTCAGCCCATGCTTCAGCCCCGATCTGCAGCCCTGCCCGATCTGCAGTGCGCATGTGCGAGATGGTCCGCCATATTTGACAACTTCTGTTAGATAGCTATCATACTGAATAAATATTTACTCTGAATGTATGCAAAAATGTATGGCATAGCTGTCTATATATATATAGATGGCTAAAGCCGTCGTGGGTCTGAGGAGAGCTGCTCTCGGAGAGATCACCAACTTTAAAGCAGCAGCAGTCAACACCAAGGTAAGTTGCATCATCATCATGGAAGAACTGTTTGGGTCAGCTACTGCTCTCCATGTTTCATGCCTCCTTTGTAGCTATTTGAAGTGTTGTGTATCAGCCCTGTGAGCCAAAAATAACTAGAAACCCCCTAACACATGAGCTACTTGGCTACGAGTATGTGGACACTATTCATAAAGCTAAAACCAAGCAGCACATCATTGTTGCAGTTCATGTTTAAACATGCATCTTTCCAAACTTGTTTCCTTAGAAGACGGGCCCTGCCAAAGCTTCATTCAAACCCTCAGTGAAAGCCTCCATTGCCCCTTGAGCTATGGCTGTGGTGTTGCCCATGGCCCCGGCTCCTGCAGACCCCCTCCCCACAGTCTCAGAGGAGTCTGCTGATGTGTCCATGAAGGAGGCGGCGGAGGAGGAGGAGCTGTGCCAGGCGTTCTCTGATACGCTGCTCATGGTGCAGGATGTGGACGAGGAGGACGGGGACCTGCCGCAGCTCTGCTCAGAATATGTCAAAGATATCTACAGCTACCTGCACGTCCTGGAGGTATTCACCCCTCCAGTAATGCTCTCTTCCCCCACCCTGCAAGGTTGAGTGTTACATCTGTTTGCTTCCACAGGTGGAGCAGGCTGTACGACCTGACTACATGCAGCATTATGAGATCACTGAGCGCATGCGGGCTCTCCTGGTGGACTGGCTGGTCCAGGTGCACTCCAGGTTCCAGCTGCTGCAGGAGACTCTGTACCTCACAGTTGCCGTCATGGATCGATTCCTCCAGGTAGGAGCGGTCTAAACTGTCTTTTCTTTGTGTTTTGTGAGTTGTTTGTAAATGTCTGCCGCTGTGCTTCAGGTCCAGCCGGTCTCTCGCAGGAAGCTGCAGCTTGTCGGTGTGACGGCCATGCTGGTGGCCTGTAAATACGAGGAGATGTACGCTCCAGAGGTGGGAGACTTCGCCTACATCACAGACAACGCCTTCACAAAGGCTCAGATTCTGGTGATGGAGCAGCTGATTCTGAGGGCCCTCAACTTTGAGCTGGGACGCCCTCTTCCTCTGCACTTCCTGAGACGGGCTTCCAAAGTGTCAAATGTGAGTCGTTGCGTGGATTTGTTTGGGACGCTACTTTTTACTTTAGTCATTGTTCAAATTTGCTAGGTCTGCAGCATTCTAGACGGATGTCTTCCTAAAACCACCTGCAAGAATGTGTACAATGTGTCTTAAGACTTCTCAGTGTGCTTAATGTTTTGTGCCTCAGTCTGATGTAGAGAGACACACGCTGGCCAAGTACCTGATGGAGTTGACGCTCCTTGACTACAACATGGTGCACTATCAGTCCTCTGAGATCGCTGCTGCTTCTCTGGCGCTCTCCCAGCTGCTGCTGGTAGCCCTGCCCTGGGTGAGTGATGGCATTGGAGGGGCATCTACACTTAAAATGTTTCATTTTCCTGGTGTTAATTTGTCTGTCTTGTCTCAGTCTCCTCAGCAGCAGCACTACTCCACTTATGACGCCGCCCACCTGAAGCCCATCATGCAGCACATCGCCAAAAACATAGTGATGGTCAACGAGGGGAAGACAAAGTTCCAGGTGAGTTGAACAACCAAGTATAAGCATTAAAGTTTTGAGTTGTAGCAAAAATAAAACCCTTTTTCCTCTGCAGGCTGTGAAGAACAAGTACTCGAGCAGCAAGCTGATGAAGATCAGCCTCATCCCTCAGCTGAACTCGTCCATCGTCAAGACCATGGCGGCCGCTCTGCTCAGCAATCCTTGAGAACTTTGTTACATCATCAGTGGACGTTTCATTTGCACTTTATTTAATATTGATCGCAATCTGTGGAAACTACACTTCAAATGTTTTTATTTGAGCAAAGTTCAGAATTTTAGCCACTGTTTTTACTTTTTATACGGATGATGTTTTGACGAAACTCTTTACGGTACATCGGATGTTCCTCCAATGCACCTTGAACTGCAGTTCCAAGCTAGCGTTTAGATGATGCATCGCTTCCAATCAGAAGTTGTGTGCACCAAGACTGTTCTTTCTAGTTTGTGTTGACCATCTGATTTCTTAAGTCTACCTCATGAGTATTGTGTTTTTGCTTTCTTAAAATACACTTTAAGATAATTACTGTTGTATCATGCTTTTTTTTTTATGTGTTATGTTGGATACAACAGTATTTACTTTTTCTTTTTTTTTAAACTAAATAGGTTTTAAATGGCTGAGGTTGTATTTTCATTGTTGTACGTGATTCATAATGACAGCTGGCTGACATATGGATTTGTTAATCCATCAGGTTTTCGTTTTGTAACTAATATTTCTGTATGAACGTGTTTGAGTGAATCCCCACTAACATTTTTATTTATTTGCAACCATTTCAAAATTATTAAACCTTTAAATAAAAATAAAATCTATTTTAAAACAATGGAAAATGCAAACTTTTATTTTTTTTAACCAGTTTATTAGTCAAATAGGTTCTGCAGTGTGTGTGAGAAGCTGACAGGTTTCATATTGACTTAAGGAGTCCCGTGGGCAGGACTCGGGTCAGGTGTTCAGGTGAAGCGGACTCTGCGCATGGAGCCCACGGTGCTGTTCTGGCTGCCCCAGTCGGAGAAGTTGTTGTAGTCGCGCTTCTCCAGGATGTAGTGAGGCCCTCTGTAGTTGGGCTCCTGATAGCACACCCAACTGCAAACAGAAGGGTTAGTCATTTAAAAAAACACGTTTATTTTATTTTTAATGCATCTACTCAAAACATTGCGTGTAATGTCATCTAGAATTACTGCTTCTGATTTTCTGTCATTAGTTATTGACCCAAGCTAGCTTTAAAATCGAATTGAAAGCTTCAAACAGGAGCAGCTGTTAACATTAAAGGGGCGATTCACTCTAAATAAAAAAATTCATATTTCGCTTGCCACAATTGCTATTGATCTAGATGTGTTGAGTTTAGGAGGTATACACCTTTATCTTGGATATTGGAACTAGAGGGCACTGGATTTATGCAACAACAAAAAAATGGGGAAATTCACAGAAATCCTGACCCAGTTCCTCAAGAGGATTCCGACCTTGACTTGAGTAAGGAACTATCTTTATGCCAAACTATGGCCACTGTTGTGGAAATAATTATCATAAGACGCCAATTAGTAACATACAGGACAAACCTCGATGTCTGTTTACCTTCTTTAAGTACACAGGCGGCTTAGCCAATAATGTTATTGTTCCCATTCTGTGACCGGTCAATACTGGGATACAGATGGTCTGTGTTGTGGGTACACTGGGACACTTCCTTCTCTGTATTTGTGGACTCCAAGGTAAAATCTTCGAGGTCATAAGTGTCCGACGCAAGTAGCTCTGTGTTCCCACACTGTTTAGGCTATCTCCTCAAATATGTTGTTTACTCTCTGCGAAACCAGTTAGATGGGCTGGCAAGAGAGAGGCTCTCCAGAATTGACGTGGCAACTCTACCGTGGAGTCAGAACCTCTGACTCTTGGACTTGTGATGTGAATCCTCCGGCCGTTAACTCCAAATAAACCATCATGTGTTTGACATCAAAGCTACTGCTCTTCCCGTGTCTCCTTCCTGAGTCGGTGACTCCACTACATAGCTACACAGAAGTTTCCTCTACAAATTGGCGTTGTCGGCAGGATGCCAACAGATCTTCAGATTATGGTAAGTGTGATTTTCAAATCTACATTTGGACATTGCCTTATCAGAATCTGTGATTGACGGTATCCTAAAATTACCTGTGAAACTGATCGGCTGCGTTTCCTTTTGGTTAATGAACATTTGGGGATGATAAACCCAGGAGATCAGTGTCTGGGGACTCAGTCCTGGCTTATTTCCTCTGTGTGTGCTGCTCGGGACGGAAGTGCCATACAGGCATACACAGCTCATGTTTAGAGATACCTTAAAGAAAGGGCATCAGTGAAGTGGAGCTTCTGTGTGAATTGAAAGCAATGTAAAAGATTTGTATTGAACAAATCGCCGGATTTTGAGGGTCTTAGTGGCTAAACATAGCAGTTGAAAATAAGCAGCCAGAGATATTTACTTCTATCACCTCTCTGTAAAAACACGGCTCCAGCTGCAGCCTTGCGTGTGTGTGTAAAACCTCCACGTGTGTGTGTGGGGCTGGAGCAGTGCAGGCTGAGAGGGAGAAAGTCACAGCTTATTGCCTATAGGTTTTAACTCACGGCACCGCCGTCCTTCAAACGGGACGGTCTAAAAGCACTCGTTGTTTAGGACCGCTTTTCTCATGGTTAGACGGGCCAGCGCGAAGTGCGTGCATCACCCGATGCGCTACGGCTCTCTGGAGCAGGTGGCGGTCAGGAGTGCATACATACAATTATAGGCTAATTGATCAGAGGTGTGTAGTGGCAAGCAAGCATAGGCAAACTGTGTTTCACCTTGAGGTGAACTCGATGGCGAGTGGATATAGGCTGGTCGTACGGACTACAGTCAACTGAGCTGTTGTTTGGAGAGAAAGGGCAGGGAACAAGTCTGTGGGCTCCGATCGGGGGGGCACAGCGCCACTAGAAACAAATAGCCTAGTGGTTGTCGCAAGAGGATAAGCTAGTTATCGTTCTTGGACGGCTTTCAGGCACCGATAAATCACTTGTATGCAAGGGTGAGGCGTGAGAAGACGCCGCACTGGAGAGAATTCCCACCCCCTCTAAGATCTCTAAAATCCGGACTAAATTGAGCTGAATGAGCTTTGCTGTCGCGCTGGTGTTTATTAAGAGTTCATGTTTTGTTTGTCTGATTGTTTGTATGGGGGTCTATATTGGTTTGTCCCGCCGTCTTGTGTATGTTTTGTAACAACTAATAATTAATCAGTCCATAGACAGGGTAAAATGAACTAAACTTTAATTATCTCACCAAAAGTAAATGACCTGAGAAAAATAAAAAGTGTTTTTATGTCCTGCCTCTGAGTGCAGGGGAAAATGTAAACAAGAAGCACACTGTTCAGGGTGAGCGCTGTAGGTGTAAGAAGAAAATAAGATTATATTGCTTTAAGAATCCATTCTTAAATGGTATTGCTGGTATGTTAAGATATCTTTATGACCTTGTATAAACCCTATGCCCCATCCTGCGCCCCGAGACCCTCAGAGACTTGCCTGAGGAGATCAGAGTTGCAAAATCTGGTTTTAGGTCAATGTTGTATTATTTGTTTCATTTATTCTTAATCTATGTATTGTATGGTAATAATGAATAAAAACGTAATGTATTGAACACATTCCGAAACAAAGCAGATAAGCAGAACTAGACTCAGACATAATACTAATTGTTGTTGAAACCTTTTGCGCTGTTGCAGCAAAATGGAAACTGTGTTAATTATTCTGTTCCAACTGGCCACTGGAATCAGAGAATTAATATAAGTTGAAGTTCAATTACAGTTTTAAAAATTGTTTAACATTCTTGATTAAACTGCTTCAAATTATTTCTAGTATCAACCAATTGGTCTCTATAGACAATACTACAATTAAAATAGTTGTTAAACTACTGACAAGTTTTCTGAAACCGAGCTTATGAACAACAGAGTAAAGGTCGCTGGTTCAGCCAGGATCAATATATTTGTTGAAGTTTTTATTGTGTGCATAATAAATGTGTTAAATTAATTGAGCAATTCTTTAAAAGTATAATGTTGCAATTTCTTTAAAATAAGTAATCACAGTTAAAAAATAGATGTTGTTTTCCAAGGGCCTCTCTTTCACAGGCACTTTGAATCATGACACTTCCAAGTCCTACAGAGACTCAGTATCACTTTGTGTTGCAAGCCAAATCCAGGGGTTCTACTCGAGCCCAATTTTAAATACCATAAAGAAAAGTATTGAACCCAGCTCGAGCTAAATGTGAAATGTATTTAATTAATGTGCAAGTGTTTTGATTTATTTAAAATGTTCCAGTCTAGCTTCCTTCGAGTTTAATATAAACAACAGATTGGTTCTCATAACATTCTCACTGCTGTGCTGTCCCAAATGTTTTAAACCTTGGGCAGACAAGCACACACACACACTTTGGATGAGTAATCACTTCATCCAAATTGTAAATTGTTGCCTTCTTTAAAGTTATTAGTAATTCAAGATTAATTATTCAATTAAATGTGGTACATAACATATAATAAACAAAATAACTTTGATTTGGTCATTTTGTTCACAACATTAGACCTTGTCCTCTAATCTCTACTAGAATAAGATAAGTGTGCATGTTTGGGTGTGGAACACTCCTGTAAAGTACCTAATCTTGTTATCCTTTTCATTACAGAGCTGGGAAAATGGTGTATTGCTTAGATTCGGATCCGTGCAAAGTCCAATTATGACTGACTTTAGTTATAATGTTAATTTGATATCAACCCATAAGGAATTATTTAGATTAACTCAACATTTCACATGATGATGGATTAGTGCTCCACATTTTTCCCACTAATTTGTTGTGCAATTAGGCCAATGGTAAAGAGAGACATTGATGACCTTGTGTCCCTTTTGTTGGTACGTGGTTCCATTCTGTCTATGGCCTTGGACGGCTTCACTAAGAATCACCCAGTTCTGACAGTCCGGCTGAGTGCAGTCACAGAGATGCTATGGCTGCTCTACATGAAATGACATTAATGGTCTGGTCTGAGAATGGACACCATTACCTGCTTCCAGAGACAATGCCGCTCCTCAAACTGAACAATACTGTCTCACGTGGGCCACTCCCCCCACCAAGCCATGAACTGAAAGCTTTGAACACCTGGAAGCCTCCCGGTCACACCAGCACCAACCCTTGGGTCAGTCAGATGGGACTAACGGCTTAACTTAGGGCATTTGGTTCAGAAATATGACTCTCGTTACCGCAGAGTGGGTTGTTTTTTTTAAGGCTATTCATACTGCTATGCAGAGGATGCCTGTAGGTTGGCAAGCTGTTAAAAGCCCCTACTATTTTTTAAAATAGGCCTAAATGTCAGGGGCCTCTTAATGTCTAGTTCTACATGTATTCACATTATATGGACAATGTTTCCACCTGGTGAAACTGAAGGCTGCACGGAACTCAGGCTACAATACGACCATTCTGTTCTGCTCTAACGATTCAATTGATAGATTCTACATCAAAACAATTAGCTTTTATTGTTTCCAATGATAACGTCACCTTAAGTGGAGGAATGCAAACCTGTTTTCAAATGTAAGGTTTTGAATGTGTTTGACATTTCTCAGTAAAAACACCCTCAGACACCCACTATCATTTATGCTATGCTTTCAGTAATAACTCAGATGTTAAGGGGAAGAAGCTTTTCCTCCCAAATCAGATATGCTTTGTTTTTCAACAAAGGTATACAGTTCCTGCATAATATATGTTTCTCACAATTGTTTTTTTTGTAAGCTGCACACAGGTGATACTGAGTCTTCTCGATTAATAGATTACACCATGCTTAAATAGACTCCTAAGTTATTATTTCATATGAGACATATGTAAGAAAAGGGAGGGAAGAGTCAATTATATTGAGTAATTGATTTTATATTGGAACATTTATTTCTCAAACCTGTTTTATGGAAGAGGAAAATATTTCTGATAAACTAATATGTTATCAAACGGTAAATGGTGAATTAATATAACATTTAGAATCATTGAGAAGGGGTTATATCCACAGGGACTAGCTCACCTTTAAATTACAATAACATTTCTCTACTTTGGACTGATGAGTTTATGATTCTTGCATGTTAAATGACTAACACAAACCTTACATTTATGCATGTGCATGTCTCAGGAAGGCTCCCAAATAATTCTGAGGGGCCTATCCTATTTTTGTATTTAAATGATAATGTGCTAATCCATTACTTTGAGTTGTCTGCACTCAGGAAAACATCCCTATCAAGTGTTAACCCAATAACTACAGTAGGACAGCTCTGAAGGCCAAGGGTCAGAGAGAGAGCTACGTGGGTCCACGCCAGCCACTGCAAGGTCCTAGTCACCAACAAAAGTAGATGACAACAAGTGATGTGTCCTAATCACCAACAAAAGTAGATGACAACAAGTGATGTGTCCTAATCACCAACTTGCACCACACTTGCACTACATACACTAAAACACACTACACACAAGGTATCACGAGCGAGTGCCAGCTGAGCGGTTCCATATGCCCTCTGGTTCCTCGTTTGTGTCACCGGTGTGCGGAGTCTGACTGTCCGTGTCACAAAATCGACCGAAGGAATACACACACACACCCCATGGAGCATTCCCACCTCGTGATGACGGCTCGCCTGGGAAAACGACAACGCAACCGTGAGCAATACAACTGGCCTGGCCCAGTGATGTGGGGTTTAGCTCGCCACAAGATTACGTTTGGTTGTGCGGCGACAAGCTCTATCAAGTTCTGGCTCCCCTCTGGATAGGTACATGCACTCTAGTGGATTTGAATCCAGCAATCAGGCTTAATAACACTACTCTTTAATGTATTATCCATGCATAGAAAGACCTACAATGATGTTTCAAGTACTGGATTAATTTCAGTTTTGGCCCAAAACAAATATTTATAATATTTCATATAACAATTATGTAGCATATTTGATCCTCAAATTAGAGAAGTATAATTTAAAGAAATTGATATTCTCAACATTAGATAAACACAGAAGAATCCTTTCCAAGTACCATAAGTAGCTCAGGTAAGTATGGCTAATAGGAATACTTGATAGACTTAATTTGGTACAGATCAGTGGTAGCATTTACAAATGTAATAATTCAAGGTTTAAAAATGTTTAATCCTTCCTTTCCAGGTTTTTACAAAAGTCTTTGAATATTTGCCTAACTTTTCCTTTTCAGATTTTGAACAATGTACTTGACTAAAATGAATGTATTGATTTCACTAAGTGCCTTACTCTTGACTAAAGCGTATTTAAGTAAACGTAAAAGTAATCCTAAAATTGAGGACACTGCACTTTTGCAGATTACAGATTGATCAAATCACCAGTGTGAATTCTATACTCTAACTGTGAATTTGTAGCTGGATCTCTTACGATCCTGAGTTTTAAAATGCTTTTGAGTAGTGATTGCCTTGAAGTAAATCTTTAAAGCGGCAAGCTGGTTTTGATTTTATAGTTTGATGAATGAAATTAACTAATGGTAAATGATCAAATATATTAGTTTAAAAACAAATATTTAGCCATTGTGCACCTGTGTTTTATGTGTGTTCATTATTATGCTTTTGACAAAAGATGATCAAACACTGATGAGAGATGATTTTTCCTATTATGATTGGCTGTATCAATCATTGTGATTGAATGTTTCAATCTTATTCCACTTTGTGATATAATTGATGTAAGGTGAGACCACACTCGAACCTGGAGACGCCTATTGAGTTAATTATTGACCAAATTATTATTAGACTAATGTTTTTAGGTTATCATAAATGATATAAAGAGAGGACTGTTGTGGAAATAATTATCATAAGACGCCAATTAGTAACATACAGGACAAACCTCGATGTCTGTTTACCTTCTTTAAGGACACAGGCGGCTTAGCCAATAATGTTATTGTTCCCATTCTGTGACCGGTCAATACTGGGATACAGATGGTCTGTGTTGTGGGTACACTGGGACACTTCCTTCTCTGTATTTGTGGACTCCAAGGTAAAATCTTCGAGGTCATAAGTGTCCGAGGCAAGTAGCTCTGTGTTCCCACACTGTTTAGGCTATCTCCTCAAATATGTTGTTTACTCTCTGCGAAACCAGTTAGATGGGCTGGCAAGAGAGAGGCTCACCAGAATTGACGTGGCAACTCTACCGTGGAGTCAGAACCTCTGACTCTTGGACTTGTGATGTGAATCCTCCGGCCGTTAACTCCAAATAAACCATCATGTGTTTGACATCAAAGCTACTGCTCTTCCCGTGTCTCCTTCCTGAGTCGGTGACTCCCACTGCATAGCTACACAGAAGTTTCCTCTACAGCCACTGTCTGTATTATAGCACATAGGCCCCTGCCCACTCACTGTGGGGTGTAGTTTGTTTGAAAGAAAAATTGTTGCTAAATTAAACCGATGATAACAAGGTCTGTGGGTTAACTTGAGTAACCAGGTCATGATTTTTGGGCACCACAAGCCAAGTGCCATCTTCTATAATTAACGCATATCAAAAGAATATCACACTGCCATTGACTTCAATACATAATTTTTCCGAAATAAGGTTCCATGGAGGTCCACCGGAAGGGAGGGACTTCACCACTCTATTGACTGTTTAGTTTTAAAAAAATACTCAAAATAGTGAGGAAGGCTGTCACATTTATCCAGAGTCCAGAGTTACCACTTGCACTGAAATGAGTTCTGTGCATGCTCTGTGCTTTTTTGGTTCGCAAGTTGAACTAACTTTGAACCAGTTTGCTTCCCACTGACCAGAGCCCAGTAAGCTACGAAATAATGTCACCGTTTACGTTGCTGAGTCTTTCAACAACTCCAGCTTGTGGGAACATACATTCAATGTTCTTACTGATGATGTCTAAATTTCATACATATTTTATATATAGTGCTCACATCATGGTTGCAGGATAACAATTACCAATTACAGTTTTACGAAAAAGACTGTTACATTTAGTTGACTATTCTTTGAGTGGCATTAGTACTTATACTTAATTCACTACTGATTATTTATGGTGGAATGTAACTGAGAAAATAGGGACAAGCCATTTCTATCTTTGCCTACATGATGTTTTTGTCATTTATTTACCAGCTAAACAAACGTTGAAAATATTCCTCTCCACACTCTTTGTTTCCATAGTTACACATTGACACTCTCCAACTGTTACTGTGTTAGTGTGAATGTAAAACATGGACAGAAATGGCACTTAAGTTGATTGCTACTGTTAACCACAGACAATGGTCAGTTATGTCCTTAGTTATGATGACCTCAGAAGCAATGCAGACAAGAGCAAGCTCTCAGTTTTAGTATTACTTGACTTAAGCGCTGCTTTTGATCATACAATTATTTTAAGTAGACTGCACCATCTTGTTGGCATTTCTGGTATGGTTTTTAATTGGCTTACATCTTACCTAACTGATAGACAGTTTTCTATACACATGAATGAATGGTCATCTAAAAAATATCCACTGAATTGTGGTGTTCCCCAAGGCTCAGTTTTAGGTCCTACATTCTTTTATACATGTTTCCACTTGGAAATGTTATCAGGAAGGCATAGCCTACCTACATGATGACTCAGGACCAATTAATGCCATTTTTAACTGTATTTTAGATATTAAGCATTAGATGGCTGAGCATTTTCCTTAGCTCAACCAGGACCAAACTGAGCTCTTAATTATTTTATACACTTTTTCAGCCAGTTCCGGACCTATACTGTCGCTTTTTCCCCTTGTTTTGCCAGGTCTGGAGAGAATGTGTTTTTTCCCTTTTTCGGTGAGGTATGGATCTGTTGTGTTTTTTAACTTTTACAGCAAGGTCCAGAAAAGTCCTTATTTTCCGACAGGTCTGGATCATAGACTGTATATATAAAGGTCTGGATGTGTCACTTATTTTGCCCGGTTGTTTATTTACACCATTTTTACACTGTCTGTCCTGATTTTTTCCCGATGTTTTGACCGGGTCTGGATCTGTCGTTTTTTGCACCCGTCCAACAGGACAGAACCTTCCCTTTTTTCTTTTTTTTAAAACAACATCTGAAATAAAACGGCCAGGAGTGTCAAAAAGTAAAGGAAAAAAGCATGTATTTCTTCTTTTCATCTTTAATGAAGACTTTTCCAAGAAATTAAATTTAGTTTTTATCAGTAAAAATCGGTTTGCTTTACAAACAGCGCCATCCTTCGGAAAAAATATTCATAACAGAAACATTGTGCAACTGAACCAAAAATGGCTCTAATCACTTTTATACTCTTACTCCACTACCCTTATTTTACAATGTTTTTACATTTGCAGTTTTCGATTATTAGTACATAATACCATTCAAATAAATAATTGATGATGTATTGTTACAGATTAACCTACCAAGCAGTATAATTACTCAGATGTAGCTCCACATTTCAGCAAAATGAATTTGATGCACATATTTATTCAACAATAAATATAAGAAAGTTATATAATATAAAGGCCATTCTACATACTGATGTGCTTAAGTTTTTGGACCCTAAGTATAGTTTGATAATGCTTTTGTTCTTTTACTAAAGTAAACATTTGAATGCAGCAGGACTTGTAACAAAGTATTTATTTACTGTTAAAGTAAAATATCCATCATTGCCACTCAGATAATGAAGGCTTATAATTAATTTTGTTAAACTCTGTTGGAAGTTTGAAACATTTCAGCAGGATTGAGGCAGAAGACTTGATCTCCACAGTGTCATCCCTCCTCTGCTAACAGCGACCTGAAGTTCTTCAGCTCTCTGATGCTTGTAGAAACCCTGCAGGACATTTGTGTTACACAAAGAACAGACATTTAAATTTGGTTGCATATATTCTCACTTCAATTGACTCAAGTTTACTCTGAGGATTACATGTGAAAATGTAATGCGACAACCTTCCAAAGGCGTTGAGCAGGGAGACGACCTCCTGTCGACTGAGCTGGAAGCTGGGTCGCTGGACGTTGGACGTGGGAAGCGCTTCAATTTGCCGCTCGGAAAACAAAATCCTTAGAGATGTTCCTAATCCCTGAGTCTGATTACGGGAGTGAGACAAGGGAGCAAATCAGAATAAAATACTTTAAATGGTTTGACAGCATCTTTTACCTTTTGCCCTCACATTATACTGAACATCATTTATACAACTAATGTATGACCGGCCTGCAGTTTCCCCCTGAGGCGACACTTGAAGCAGCCCACACAGTCTATGATCCTGGAGATGTTGAGGAAGGCCAGTCGGATGTCCTCCTGAAGGACACACTATTGATCACTTTAAGGGCCAAATGGATGTTTAACTAAAGTTAGCAAAAGGGATTTTCGGGCAACTGGGACCCTTATCTAAAAAGTTAGTTCGAACTCAGTTAGTTCTAACATAGTAAAAGTTAGATCTCGACAACAAAAGCTACGGACAACAGGGGGGACCCTTATTTAAAAGGTTAGTTCTGCACAAAAGGGGGGACCCTTTTCTAAATGCATAGGGTTGGCATAAAGTGTCCGACAGATTACTTCAATTAAGTGTTAACAAGCTACAATTATAGCTCAATAATAATAGTAACATTCATTTTTTTTCACTTTGTCTGATTATATATTTATTTATATATGAAAAACACAGTAAGGGGAAATTAAAAGAAATATTGCATAACAAACTAGTATGGAGTCCGCCCTGATGTCCAAACTCACTTTTTCTTTTAAAAGGGTGCCCCCTGTTGTCCAAAAATTAATATTGCTCACGTTTACTAAAAGATTCCCCCTGTCATTGAAATGCTATGTAAATGTAACCATAGCTACCTCACTGACTATATACTAAACAAGCATGTGGAAGGAAATAAACAGTCACACCTTTGATACTGACCAAATTGGAAGTCGACCTGATTAAATCTATAGTTTGGCAAAGTATAAAGCTTGAAAATAGCCAAAAATACTACTTTAAGAAGCAGTAATAGTTGCAGTGGACCTGCAGGTTTCTGTGAGTATGTTCCAGATATATGGATCATAATAACTGAACGCTGCTTCTTCATGTTTAGTTCCGACTCTGGGGACAGAAAGCTGACCCGTCCCAGATGTTGTGCGTTGAATCTTTCACATGCTGAGTCAGTCCATAGTTAAAGTCAATACACACTATAGACAGCAGTTCAGTAAAGTCATCAAAAAAGCTTGCACAGTATTTGGGTGGTCTATAGATATTTAGGAACTGAGCTCGAGAGGAGCATTTCAGCTGAAGGGCCACATATTCAAAAGAAGCAAAGTTCTCAGAAGATGTCTTCCTGCATTGAATGGAATCATTGAACAGAATATCAACTCCACCCCCTTTCTTATGCATTCATGCCTGACTAAAAGACTAAAGTTGAGAGGTGTTGATTCGATAAGAACAGCTGCACTGTTATTTTGTTCAATCCAAGTTTCAGTTAAAAACATAAAGTCGAGATTGTGCTCAGTGATAAAATCATTGATTAAAATAGTCTTTCCTGCCAAACACCTGGCATTTAATAAAGCTAGGTTAAGTTTGTTAAAAACACTATCTGTCAATTTTTTTTGCGACAAGCTGTGGCTGACGTGGAATCACTATTACATTTGCTAAATTAACGCAAATGGTCGAGCGCTTTCTCTTTCTTAGCTGATTCACCGTTCTAATCTATGACCTATCAACAAAGATATCGGCAGAGCTACTGGCAGGCAGGGCCCAGCTTGTCCTGGAAAGAGTTGAGAGTGCCACACGCCCTGCACCCTGCACCCAGCACATCTCAGATAGAGACTGCTGCCTTTTGTACACACAGCCGAAACAGCTTTAAACTGTTTTGCCATGTCATAAAATCTGGAAATTATTGTTGCTTTATAAATGCAGTAATTTTCCCCTTTGAATAAGTAATCAAAGTTTAGATTACTTTATTTCTAAATGAACTATCTAGAATGTTAAATGGTTCCTTACTGTACCTTTAGTTTGGCTGCTTCCTTTTCATCCCCAGCAAACAGAGACGTCTCATCAAAGGCAAGAGGGAAAGATCTGGGGAAAGACATTTAAAGAATAAACAATCGAGTTGTACACAAATATGACAACCCCAGAAACTATACACATGAGAATTGAAGTGTCATTGGACATCATTATAAGTTCCTCGCACCAGTACTTGCTAATTACATTTTTTTTTTTAAAATGAACTTAACTTAACTTTAAGTAAAGACGACTTACCAAGTAGAGAGAAATAACTACTCTTTCACTGTTTAATTTAGTCTTTAATGAAATGTATCTCTCCTTAGTTTACTTAAGTTAGGTTAAGCTTACTTCTTTTTGTATATAGGTTTCCTGTCTGGTATTTAAAAAAGGATTATCTTACCAAACATGAAGAAAGAAGTTGGATGTGCTTTTAGTGAAATGTAAACAACACACCTTTAAATAAACAATGAAAACATATTTCTATAAAGCTCTTCCTACGTAAAATATGTAGAAACGATATATATATTCCAGAGACACAGGCACAGATCTGGAGTCAGTGCTCAGACTGACCGGGCCAGCTGCAGGATGTGCAGCAGCAGCTCCTTGTGTCTGCGGTCCTCCTCCGGCCTGCCAGTGAACATCCTGAAGGACGGCTGCTAGAAGAAGGGCAGAGTTTTGGCCAGCGCTCGCAGCTCGATCAGGAACAGGAAGTAGAGGTTGCGGAGCCTCTTGGGGCCCTCGCCGTCTGTCAGCTCCGAATCAAAGCGCTGCCTGAACTCGACACGTTGTGACCCCACTTCTTCTGAAACCAGCTGTCTGAAGGAAGGAAGAATCAGAGAGAGGTGGTTAGGATTCACGGCTGGGGAAATACTGTAGCTCTTAACTGCATCGTTATTCATATTTATCAAGATCATTCTGTCATTCTCAAAGAAATAACAGTATAAAATACATACACTCTTTCTGTCTTCCTGTGCTGCACTTGACTTAGGAGGACAATGAATGACTGAGTGAATCAGTGAGGGTTTGTGAAAGTGCTAATGTGTCTCACCTTCTAAGAGGTATCTGGCACTCAGGTGTATGTTGATACTGGAATGGAGGCCAGAGATGAGCCGGTAGAAAGCCATCTTCTCTACACACTGACCTGAGGGACACAAACAAAGAGTTGACAAATAGAAATGGACAAAAAAACCTCTTTTCTCTTTTCAGGTGAAATGTCAGCTCACCTTCCAGCCAGCTGTAGAAAGTATTTGCTGTAAATAGAGAAACAAAATGTTGTTGTCATACACAAGTGAAGTAAAAGGTTGGTTTGAATTTAGAGTTAGGAGCTCTTACATTCACTTCCTGGGCTGCTATGGAAGAGGCTGGAAAGGACCGGTCGCTTGATCGTATACGGCCTGTGAGAAAAAGTAAAGGGAGAAAACTATGAACTCCAGTATTTAAGAAGTAGTACACGCACAAAGTATGGTGAGTTATGCTGTTTTTGATCACATTCAAACTTGCTATTTAGCCATGCTATAGCTGTGGCGGAAGTATTCAGATTGTTTACTTCAGTAAAAGTACCAACACTGCACTCAATGCAAATACGATTCAAAGCCTTCTTATGTGAAAGTATGCATTATCAGCAATATTTACTTGAGAGTAGGATAAGTAAAAGTATTCATTGTGCAGGAAAATGTTCCTTGTCATTCATTTACTATTATTCATGCTTCTCAGACTGCAGGTAGTATTCTCCTGTTGTAGATGTTTAAGGTTATGCTTATTTTATATCACTTTTTTACTGAAGGGGATTTCATCTTCATAAATGCCTCATATCTTTGTAGCTTGGTCGCTGTCATGTCGGAATCATGCATCTCTTAAAAGTCAACTTTTCATTTATTTCAATTGCTTGACAGCCCTGTTTTCAGTTTTGTAACGCTGCAGTTTCCAGCTGACCCAAAAGGGGTTTAAACAGTTTACTTAGCTGAAGAAATAGAACAAATCTTTTCAGCACATACAGTAAAGGAACAATTCTTCCTTCAGTTTATCTTAAACAATGGGAATCAACACATCGGAAGATCTGTTTTTGTTCTATAGTGTGAGTGTTTACTTGAAACAGTTCTCCTCATAGATGCTGTTCCAGATCTGCCAGGCCTCCGGTCCTCTGTAGCCTGTGAAGCGCTCAGGGTTCAGCAGCAGGTCCACATACTGAGAGTCTGGAGACTCCTCGTCTGGAGAAGAACAACACACAGTCTGCTGTTAATCACTATGACTACCTCTCTTTATCAAGTGTGTACCAACAGTAGAAAGCTAAAGTCAATGGTGTTGGAGGATTTTCACACTAGGAGACCCTATTTAGCGCTATGATGACCCAGGAAGGTTGGGCGTTGAGAAATGTACTGTATATATAAATAATTTGTGTTTCATTACATTTCCTACTAATTATACATTTGTTGGAGTTATATATGCTTATAATTCCTTATGCTAGGTTTTAAAAACTGTTCTTCTCTAAGCTCAATTTCTCATTCACATTCATAAGTAATCATTCCATTTATATTTCAAAAAGTATGTATTTCATCATCATTATGTTTCCTATGGAAAAGTTTTTTTTAAAAGTATGCATTTTTGAAATCAGATTTCTCATTAATGATCTACTTTCTACATTTATATTTTCAAGTATTTACATTATTTTAGTTAGTTTTACCTTAATATTCCCTAAATTGTTTTTATTTTGTATCTTACCAGAACCATTTCGTTTTTTGATCCTAATTAAAAGACACAAGGTGGAGAAATCTTCTGTTTATAAACCTGAAAGGCAAATGCCATATCAGCAGTTGTGTGTTTTTCATTTGTGGTTTACTATACTATGGGATCTTGTGTTTAGTGTACTCAATCAAAGACAAGAATTGATTATGTTTTAGTTTTTGTTAGTTCATTCAGTCGTTTGCTCAGCGGACGGGTTGAAAACATACCATCGACAACGCAGAAGCGCTCTGCCTCGTCGTCGTGTTTGCTCCAGTTTAGCAGAGCTTCTCTGGTCTCCTTACTGGAGGTGAAAACAGACAAGTATGTCGGTTCAACTTTCTATTATATTATATTACAGAAATATTTCATATGAGCCTGCACTTTTAAAGTATTATTGTGTGTATTAACGTTAATGTTTGCCCGGTAATCTGATATTATCTCTACTCACCTTAAAGAAATATCTATAGCTCCGAGGTTCTCCGCCTGCTCACACTTTACCGGCTGCTCCTTTTCTTCTGTTGAATACTGAAAACAAAAACAATAGATGGTATTACATTTTAAAAAGTATGTTATAATTAAATGTGTTTAAGTGTACTGTTTGGGTAGGATGCAGCAATTTTCTTAATCCAAGAAGTAACCATAATTAGTTACTCATTTTAATAACCAAATTAAATTCATAAAAATGTGTTTTTTCTTCATATCCCAAATAAATGTTAAAAGACCTCAAGATATATAGCAATTGTTATAGCCCAGTTGGTAAGTAATTATAATACCAACATTATTATGTTATAATGCAACATCTTTGAACAAATGCATTCATTTTGATAGTAACGCCAGTATTTGGTGTTATTATCCCAAAATGGGTTAAAATACCCTCCAAAGTAGTTATTCTTTCAATTCTATAAATCAGTTTCACGATTTGGAAATGTAGGGGTGCTAATGTGCACTATAGAGAAATGTTTTTCATCAAATATGTTTAATGATGATCTTTTTCAAAAAGGTTTTTACTGTGGGCTGCTCTGCTGACGGAGACAAAGCTGGTCCTGACTGACTCACCTTGTTGTGTGATCTGATCCCCTCTGGCACTGCGTTCTGTGGACACACACACATGTTAGTGAATCTGATGTAAACACAGGTGAGTGTTTTGTTTACAGCAGGTAGGAGTGATGAGGGTGGGACTCACAGGAGAGCAGGGCTTCACAGCGCAGTCCTTCAGACCACAGTGACTGCTGGACGACCAGAACGGACACGCCTTGTTCAGGTTCACCTGCAGTGTCCCAGGACGAAGCAACACACAGGTTAATCTGTGTACTGTATGTGTGTGTGACCGTGGGCATGTGTGTGTGTGTGTGTGTGTGTGTGTGTGTGTGTGTGTGTGTGTGTGTGTGTGTGTGTGTGTGTGTGTGTGTGTGTGTGTGTGTGTGTGTGTGTGTGTGTCAGGTCGCCTTACCTTGTAGAACCTGAAATAGTCGGACTCCAGAAGAGTTTGAAATTTGGAGAAGAGCTGGTTGTTGTTAAAGCCGTCGATGGTCTCCACATCACAAGTACAGTCGTCCAGATCTCCTGTGAGCTTCGTTGGATGAAAACAAAAACCAAACTAAGTTTTCTTTATTTTGTTTCTTGCTGCTTACAGTAAGATTTGTTTTACTAAGCTTTTTTTTTAAATCATGTCTCCACCTCAATGCTCAGCATACAGCTGCTACTGAGATCTTCTACTTGAATAATAGCAGCACCGCAATACCAATGAATGACTCATTTTTAAATCATATACTTGTGGCAGCTGGAAAATCTGACACAATACAATGATTAACAAATGCATTTCTTATTACACTGAAAATACGGAAACGTTGACTTAAATGTTTTATGTATACAAATTTTACATAATTGTATCAGGTTAATTGAAAGCAAAAATATTAAGTTGAACCTGATCATTTTTATTTAAACATAATATTATTGATTTCAAGGAAACCAAATATAGTGATGTGAAATGTGTTGACATGATCACTTTAATTAAATCAACCTTTCAATTTTTTCAGTGTATAATCCATAAATATAATTAAATGTATTATCCCGAGAAAATACCCTTTGTGCCTAGTGAGTTTTTTTGTTTTGGTTATTAAGCATTGCTTACACTTTTGTCCTTTTGGATAAGTAACTAAATGAATGCAGGGTTTCACTTGTAACAGAGTATTTCTACACTGTGGTATTACTACTATTACTTTAGTAAAATATCGTAGTACTTCTTCCACTTCTGTTGAAGAGTGTAAAATAACATTAGGCTACTTGTAGCATGCAGGATACTCTGTGTGACAGCTCTCACCTGACAGAAGCACCTGCTGTCTGCACATCCGGACACCTGGAGGAGGAGCACGAGGACCACCAGCTTCATGACGACCTCCGCCTCAATCTACACCACCCTGTCTGTCTGTGTGTGGAAAGCTGCAATTCTGTAGTTTAACTGGAGACCCTGGGAGGAGGAGGAGGAGGAGGAGGAGGAGGAGGAGGAGGAGGAGGAGGAGGAGGAGGAGGAGGAGGAGGAGGAGGAGGCGATCTGATGTCAAGTTTTTGCTTCCTGGTATTTCTTAATTTCCTCCCCGCTACGTGTAATACGTGACAGGATGATCGGCAGCGTTATTCCCAGTGTGATCGCATTTAGACACATGTTGCACACAAATCGTCTCTAGGCTCTTTTATTTTTAAACTGGAAGTGAATATTCTTCCTGTTCGCTCACAAAACAATCCGACTGAAACCTTATATGTCCAAAAATAAATAGCCCACTTTTTCCATTTACTATATTACACTTTAATATAATACGCACCCGTGCGTATTGCTATGTAGGCCTATAGCAAAAAACACAGCCACAAATATATTCTTAATTTGATAATATACAATTGTTTAGAACAATTGAAACCTATTTTCCAAGCTGATCTATGACATTATATCAAGGCAGGATGTGATTTAATTAATAAAATAAGAAAAATAAATACAAAGGTAACACACGTGCTAATAACTTAACTTAATATCGTTTTTTCCTGTGTTTTTAATGGGCTTTTTTGTGTTTACGTGCAGTTTAGTTTAAAATTGGTGACGTCTCTAAATTGTAATACCACACTCCAACCACACGGTGGAGGAATATGTTGCATTGCTGTATGAAACAACCCAAAAATAAATACAGCTGTACTATTAATCAAAAAACCGCATATACGTGCGTGTGTGTGTATATATATATATATATATATATATATATATATATATATATATACATACACACTGTCAGGAAATGTTTTACTGCACAATGAATACTTTCTTACCTAAAGACAATTGTGCCCATGTTGCATGTGCCCTATTACATAGCCTACTTTCACATAAATACGATTTGATTGCTATTTGTATTGAACTGTGGTGGAAGAAGTATCTTCACACCTTTGACTTAGGTACAAATAGCAAAACAATGTAGTAAAAATAAACTCTGTTTCAAGTAAAAGTAATGCAAAATGCTATATGTATACTTAAAGTATAAACTCTCTCTCTCTCTCTCTTGGTGCTGCCAAGCCCCTGACGTAATGCTCCGCTGTTAATGATTAGCATGTGGAAACGAGCAGCGCGAGCCTCCCTGCATCAAGGCTGCCAAAACGCAGCCGGAAGTTGACTGATCCTGCCTTCAAAATAATTTCCCGTGGCAATTTACAAACACCAGAAAAGTTAGTTTAAGATCAAGTGCGTTAGTGCAAGAAGTTCCTAGATTTTATGCAACTTTAGAAATATTTGGTACAAATAAAAGTCCTGCTTTCAAAATGTTATTTATATCAAGGTACACAAATAGTAAAGCTTACTGTTGACCACAACATATTACTAGACCGACTAGAAAACTGGGTGTGACTTTCGGAAACAGTTCTAAATTGGTTTGAATCCTACTTAAAAGGACAGAAAACACTTTGTTTCTATAGGTAAATACCTTTATATATACAGTCTATGGTAAATACACATCTGAGTTGACAAATATGACATGTGGGGTTCCTCAAGGCTCCATATTGGGGCCTCTTCTCTTTAACATCTACATGCTACCACTGGCTCAGATAATGAAAAACAACAAAATAAGTTACCATAGCTATGCGGATGACACACACATTTACGTAACAATTTCACCAGGAGACTATGCTCCAATTCAAACACTGAGTAAGTGCATTGAACAAATCAATGACTTGTTGTGTCAGAACTTTCTCCAATTAAACAAAGATAAAACTGAGGTAATGATTTTTGGAGCCAAGGCAGAACGTATCAAAGTTAGCGCTGAGCTTCAGTCTGCAATGTTCAAAACAACAGATAGAGCCAGAAATCTAGGTGTAGTCATGGACTCTGACCTGAGTTTCAACAGTCACATTAAAACAGTTACTAAATCAGCCTACTATCACCTAAAGAATATATCTAGGATTAAAAGACTAATGTCACAGCAGGATTTGGAAAAACTTGTCTATGCTTTTATCTTCAGTAGACTGGACTACTGTAATGGTGTCTTTACAGGTTTCACTAAAAAATATATTAGAAAGCTGCAGCTGATTCAGAACGCTGCTGCTCGAGTCCTCACTAACACTAAGAAAGTGGATCACATCACTCCTGTTCTGAAGTCTTTACACTGGCTTCCTGTGTGTCAAAGAATAGATTTCAAAATACTGCTGCTGGTTTATAATGCACTGAATGGTTTAGGCCCAAAATACATTTCTGACCTTTTGCTAAATTATGAACCATCCAGATCTCTCAGGTCTTCAGGGACTGGTCAGCTTTCTGTCCCCAGAGTCAGAACTAAACATGGAAAAGCAGCGTTCAGTTATTATGCTCCAAATATCTGGAACAAACTCCCAGAAACCTGCAGGTCCGCTGCAACTCTGACTACTTTTAAATCCAGACTAAAGACTTTTCTTTTTGCCGCTGCTTTTAATCTTAAACTGCACTGTAACTTTTATCCATGTATTTTTTCTTTTAATGTTTATTTTATTATCTTTTCTTTTTAATGACTGATTTTAAATGCGATTTTCTTAATGTCTTTCATTTTTTGTAAAGCACTTTGAATTGCCTTGTGTTGAAAGGTGCTATATAAATAAACTTGCCTTGCCTAGTAAAAGAGTACCAACATTGAACATACTCTTTATGCAGGAGGGTCCATGTAAGAACAATGTACGGTATATTGTAATATTGAATTATTATCATTCACAGATTAATGTTTGTATCGCATATTATATATTAATACATTATATTTGTGGATGTATATTATGTATATATTAATGTTGCTACAGGCAAATTTGGAGGTCATTTTAATTCATATTGCTTCACATAATGCTGTGAGCAGCTTCATTTTATAGGAATATTTATTGACAATATTTTGTGGTAATAATCACAAGAAGAAAATAAATATAATACAAAAAATTGGGTTTATTTTTCCAACATTGTTGACTATGTATTCCTTTTGTTTTTGTATGGTACACTGTGAAAAACGTGTTTTTTCTCAAGTCTTATATATTTTTAAGAAATACTTAAAGTGAGCACTGTCAAGGTGAGAACACCTTTAAATAATTCTGTTTTGTTATTGATCAGTAGGCTACCCAATATACGAAGCTTAGTAATAACCACACCGTACGGTTAAACCTATTTCTATGTATTTGGCCTAATTTATTGGCCTCTCTACATATGTGCACTCTTTTCACACAATGTTCTTAAGGAATAAACAGAATTATGTTGTTACCTTTAAAAAACTACTGCAGCCTAATCAAATGGGAGGAGTAAACATACAATTATAAGTCCTAATGGATAATATACGCAACGAAAACAAAAGAACATGGTGGTAGCAGTTGCTCTCAATTAAGTAAAATTAATATTTACTGTAGAAAATTGTTAATCTTCGTCGCACTGCAGTACTTTATTTTGAAAGCTTTAACCGGAAGTCATGAACGGCTGCCTTCCATCTGACAGTGGTGCTTTACACCAGAGCAGCCGAGCAGAGCAGCCCGTCTGCTGGGGAGAGACAGAGGAAAAGTTAGTCAAGATGGCAAACCTCACAGACCCGGAGTGAAGGGGCACCGCTCCCCGAAAAAAGCTGAGCCTGTCGCCCCCAACAATGCGAACTGCTGCAGGAGGTAAGGACCATAGAGCTCGGTTAACCGTTTTCACCAAAACTCAAATATTCAAGTTGAAGTTTCTAAAAAAAAGACTTTGTTTTGTTCACTCTTCTTTTCGGCTCCAGTATTTATTCAAGAAAATACTAACGCACGTAACCCTTGCTATCTATCAGAACCAGACTTTGTGGGAACACCTTTTCTCGTTTGAGTTAGTGGCAATGGCTAATGTTATTTCGTAGCCGTTTATTTTAGTGTTTGTAAATATATAACTTTGCTTACGTTAACTTATGTTAAAGTTACACGGTTCTTCCATGGGACAAAGCTTGGTACACAAACGGATAGGGGGATATTCGGTATTTTTACAAACTGCTCACACACACATCTCCGCCAACGGTCGTTCTTGTGTGCTGATGAAGCAAAGTGACAGTTTTAGACAGCGGCTAACGCTCAGTCTGCTCCTAGCTTTCTCTTCGATGTTTCTTCTCTTCTGGCATAAACTCACCACTACCGCCAGCCCTCGGTCTGAAACACGTCTTTATGAGACTAACCTGTCATTAAAATAACGGAGGGAAGTTGCCGCTTACGTCTCTACAGCAGAAAAAGCTCTGCCACCGGCCACCGTCGGTAACCCGGCGTCCTTCCCTCGGAAAATTCCGGGATGCAGCGCCAGTAGTACCGACAGCTGTATTTTTAGGAATGGGTGGATACCAAAAACGAAAATTATTTATTTTTGTCTCGGCGGTGAATGCCACAAGCCTATGCGTAAGGCGATGGCGAGGAGGCGACCTATAAATGCTGTACGAGTTTTTGAAGGCTGTTTTTTCCTATTCCAGTTGCACAAAGTCTGCAGAGCTGAAGCAACAGGGACACTGTCGCATTTCTAGTGAGGCTGTCTTCTCTAGTGCACTGTAAAAGTCATAGCATGTGTAGAAAGAGAGGGAGAAGCATGTACAAGGAGCTATAAGAGAGCATTTTCTGTTCAATTTTTTTTTTTTCAATCCTCCACTAACTTCCAACATCCTCCTGCAGGCTTAAGAGGGATTCCCTGAAGAAAAATGCCAGCGAGGCTGAAGCTGATGTGACACAGCTTGTGCTGGAAGAAAGCTGACTCATCAAATATCAATCCCTCTGGGAGCTACTAAGCAGCAGTGCAGCTCATATCTCCTAATGCCTAGCTAGAAGAGATCTTCACACACATACTCCCCTACCACCAGCGGAGATTATCAGAGAGGAGAAGACGTTGCAGAAACCCCCTCCAGCAGGAATATATCCAACACCGGTTGAAACATATTTGAGCACCAGAAAGCATAACAGTGACTGCTGTCCTAGCCGCCAACAAAGCTTTAGTATGGCATCACAGTGCTTCAGCTGAACTGACTCCCTGTGTATAGAAACATCAAGAATCAGCTGATAAGACTGCCATCATTCTACGTCACTGTTACTACAAAACATCAGTGTAAAGTTTGGGTAAGGTCGTTCCTCCTAACCACCAAAGTCATCCGGCCTTTTCCCCGCCCGGCAGACCATGATGTTTCGCGATCAGGTGGGCGTGCTAGCCAGCTGGTTCAAAGGGTGGAATGAGTGCGAGCAGACAGTGGCTCTGCTGTCCCTGCTGAAGAGGGTGAGCCGGACCCAGGCCCGCTTCCTGCAGCTCTGTCTGGAGCACTCCCTCGCCGAGTGCACTGAACTGCAGGTCCTGGAGGCAGAGGCCAACAACCCAGGTAGGACAACCATCTGCTTAGACACCGTCAGCTGCTACATCATCCACTAGGATATGATGGAGATGCATTTACAGGCATTGACAGAGCAGATGTATTCATTCATTCCTCAGACTGAATTGATATCCTTATATTTGTCTTATTAATAGGGTAGGGACTATAATATAATACATCTACATTGGCAAATAAACTATTCTAAGATTGTTTTTAAACGTATTTCTGACAGCCGGGACAGATGAGAATATAGCAACTTTCCCCCTTTGGTCTCCAATCACTATATCTCCTTTACTTTTGTAGTTGATCTTTTTCTTTATTCATTGTTCATGTTGTAGTTGATGTCACACTCCTGGTACAGACGACATTCATTTTCTGATAAGAAAGAGTGAAAAGAGACACATTTTTAGAACTCTTATTACTTTTTGACCAAACATTTATGAATGCAAAGGGCTTTGAAGGCCATACTATCCCGGATGACTGTCTACAACACTGGTGACTAGCTGAATCACTGTCAGTCAGTCAGTCAGTGTGCCAGCCTATAGCACTGTAGCTCTCTAGGTTGGTATCACGCCAAGGCACCCAAGGGGGGCTCTGGCTGGGATTTGTTGCATTAGACTGCAGCGTGGCCATGGAAACAAAAACCCTGGCAACCAACTGGGCTCATGAAAAATTGAAAGAAAAGCTGTTGCGATGGAGAGCAGGCGTCTGTGCGTACCTATGGCAACATCTGCATGCAGTAACACATCTGCTGGCTCACACTGAGGGTGACATAATGGCCCAGCCTCGCAGTGACACTCGCACATATTACACAGAGTTTCCATCAGGGTTTACAATGGGCAGTGGCTGCACTTAATGCAGGCCGGTCTTTGTTATTGTTTCATATATGAAGCCGGATACATCAAAGCACACAACATGAAGTTCTTCTTCTCAGTCGACCCCTCCCAAAGTCAGGCTGGTTCATACTGTCGGAGAGATCAAAGTATACAGTGCATCATGTGTGAGGCAAAGAGACATACATTTGCCTGTGATCTTTGTGTTGAGTCACAGTCATAAATCACTCTTGTATATCTTAGTTGTTTGCCTATAAAAGTATGTGCGTTAAAAACAAATGTCATTTGAAGCATGTGTTTGGTATTTGGTTAGTTTTACAACAGGTTGGATATTTATGGGTATTGCTGCATTGTATAGTCATGGGCAGGAAGACCTGAAACCCTCATCACTGTATATTTTTACATTGACCTTGAACATGTCAATCATTTAGTTTCAATTGACCCTGATAATACTTATTTTGACACTTGGATGCTTGTTTTTATTAAAGTTAAATGTATAGTATACACAGTATAAAGAAATATGAACACATTAGCAAACATGTATGCAACAACTTTTGTTATAAGGCCTTAATAATGCTTGTTTGTTTTTGCTCTTTACTCAGCACATTCAGTGACATAATTGTATTTTAAGTGATGGATTATATTCCCTTTCATAATTGCACGTTTGTAAACGTTGACACCTATCGTCCTTTACTACAAATCATGTTTTGCTGAAGAGAGATTATTCCCAAACAAATATCTATAGGTGAATTGTCAGTAGATTCAGTGTCATAAACAAGATGGTTCAGGATTAGGGCTTGTGTTATTCTTTTCTAACTGCTTGTGTTATATTTGTTTAACTATACATCACGAATAACCCGACGCAGTAGGAAGGATTTCACCACACATAATGACCTGATTAGATCCCTGAAGACTTCAGTGTCCAGGCTGTGTGCCTCTGGACAGACCGATGATGACCGCCTGCTTTCTGTGTGTCATCAGGTCAGGGATTTACAGTGTGAGGTAACCTTGTCATGGCAGTCACTGGCTACAATTACACAAATATTAGTATTACAATTTCTTACTCAATCTGCTCCAATCAGGAAGGGTCATAACCACAGTAAGCACAACCAAGACCTCACTGGATTTCCTTTCCATTTGGGGAAACGGGTTAAACCTTTTGTCCAATCACCTATTCCTATACCTGATGCAGTTACACACAAGCAACACAGTGCAGTGGAGTAGCAAAACGTAGAGCCATCATATAGTCAGTTTTGTTTGAAGCTTCGTACTTCCAAAAATTAAGAAAATGGTGTTCATTTAATTGAGTCATTGCATACAGTGTAGCTGTGTTTCTTAATATCTTGTTAAACCTTTTCAATGTAAAGAAAGCAACGATAGTGTCAAGATGAAGTTACAAGTTATACTTGTAAAAAAAACGTTTCCGCCGCAAAGATACTTTTATATCATGCAGATTCGTATTCTCCTTATTTTAATTAATTACGGCGGTGAAACCTCAGTACCAATATTCTGTGCCACACGCTCTCTCTCTATGAAATCATGCTTAAAGAGATTTCAATGGACTTCTGCCGTCGGTACCTCCAGAGTAAATGCTATGCCACGCCCTTGAGTTTTTGCCCACCTGTGTCAGCTTGTGGTCGCGTCCCGTCCGCTGATTCAGCAAGTGAGACAGAATCAGC
Source organism: Gymnodraco acuticeps (assembly GCF_902827175.1). Taxonomy (NCBI): domain Eukaryota; kingdom Metazoa; phylum Chordata; class Actinopteri; order Perciformes; family Bathydraconidae; genus Gymnodraco; species Gymnodraco acuticeps. Next base: position 1,259,328 of record NW_022991575.1, read on the forward strand.
GCTGTAGACTTAACGTCAGGACACCCTCCCTCTACCCTCCCTCCCAAATGTAAAGCGTCTTTGGGTTCAAGAAAAGCGCTATAGAAATCAAATGTATTATTATTATTATTATTACATGCGGCTGAAAAGAGGGAGATGGAGAACGTTGTCTGGTTACGTGATCCCTCTGGTATGTTGTGGTCACTGGTGTTCTAAGGTCTGGCAGATACATTGGTCTGCTGTTTAACTGGGCCGATACTGATCTTGTATTGATTATGGAGTATTTTTCAGTTTGAAGTCATTTCTTACCACAGCTATACAAGGAGTATTTACAGCCAAAGCCAATAGTGAGTGTTTGTGCATGTGTTACTGTGCTGTTAGTCTTTCTTCATACATTTCTAAAGAGCTTTGTGGAAATGTATTGTAAGTTGACATGGAAATATTACTTAAAACTAAAGGCTTAACTTTTCTGTAAAAAGCTGCTGTCCTCGAAGTGTTACATCTCATTGTTTATTTCTTTTAAATGTTACACAAGAATAGGAATAAAACACAAACGACCTATATTTCTATCAATTTAAAAAAACACAATATTGGCAATGTAAGTCAACAAACCGTTTCCCAGACCATGAGCCCAATAAGCAGAAATATGAGTAAACTAATGAATATAGTGGATATTGTTGCTGGTGCAGACCTGCAGGCTGTTAAAGGGTTAAACATGCGGCTGGAAGTCTTGGGCTGAGTAGAAAAGCACAACTATTTGGAAAGCGCTGTACAAATGAAAGGAATCCTCAGTGACCTACTTCTCTGAACGGCTGAGAGGCCGCCTTGTTTTGGGACCCAGCGAGTGTTGCGGCTTTATTTGTGAATTGAGAGGCAATCATAGTCAAAGGTGTCACCATCTCACTGAAAGAGCGGCGGGGTACCCTCACAGGATTGATTTTTCTCATAGTTTTTCATTTTATTATTAAATTGAGTTACCTTGAGTCATTTGGTCATTTGCAAAACTGAGCTATTTTAATTCAGACCATATCCAAAATCAACAAGTGACATGCTTTCCGTAATAGTCACGACCAAATGATAGATTTGACTGTGACTTTGTTTTTGAAGGAAAGAAAGTTTAAATGCTAGTTTTCTCCTGTGATCTTTGACAATAGTAATTGGTAGCCTTCAGCATTTCAGTTTTCGTTATTAGGGAATGTAACTTCCTGTTTCTCCTCCCCCTCTTAAGGAGAACAAAACTTATTTTGAGACAATCCCAAGAGGGACAACATCAGATCAAGTTGAGAGGACGTGGAGCAGAGAGCTGTCTGAAGGACAACACACACACACACACACACACACACACACACACACACACACACACACACACACACACACACACACTAGGGCTGTACCCGAATATTAGTTCGTTGGAGTACTATTCGGGTTTCAATTTCGCTATTCGGATATTCGTTTTGTTTGTTTTTCGTTTTTTTCCCATTTTTTTTCTCAAATTGTATTTATTGAAATCTCCAATATCAACGTAAGAGCTTGATCGGGGGGTGCTAACACTTAACCATAAACGTTATCGTTTACTTTCTCCGTCTTTATATGTAGATATTACTTTTCTCCGTTAATCTCCGTCACGTTGTTTCCAAAGCAACAACAACTTCCTGTCAACTGCGCTACCTCTCCTTCCATAAATAGGAAGCCAAGCAAAATTACACTTAAGACATATACAACTGCAACGAAAGTAGCAAACACAATGCGATATCCTTTTCAATTTCAAAGAACACAAATTAGGTTAATAACTATAAAACAACAATACTGTAGAATAACAAAATGAATGCCGTGAATACACCAAAATACACGCGTTGAAGCGGTTCGCTACTACGGTTTAGGCCCAAAATACATTTCTGACCTCCTGCTAAATGATGAACCATCCAGATATCTCAGGTCTTCAGGGACTGGTCAGCTTTCTGTCCCCAGAGTCAGAACTAAACATGGAGAAGCAGCGTTCAGTTATTATGCTCCAAATATCTGGAACAAACTCCCAGAAACCTGCAGGTCCGCTGCAACTCTGACTACTTTTAAATCCAGGCTGAAGACTTTTCTTTTTGCCGCTGCTTTTAATTGAACTATTCATATCTTAGACTGCACTGTAACTTTTTAATGACTGATTTTAAATGCCATTTTCTTAATGTCTTTCATTTTTTGTAAAGCACTTTGAATTGCCTTGTGTTGAAAAGTGCTATATAAATAAACTTGCCTTGCTGCTGATCGCTGCCCCTCCGCGCGGGCCGAACATTCGAATATTCGCTGCTGATTACTACCGAATATCCAGAGCCCGAAAAATGGTATTCGGGACAGCCCTCACACACACACACACACACACACACACACACACGCACACGGCACAGAGGGTGTAGGGTTAGTGTAAGGACAGGACAGTGGGCCTGGTGTTCTGAATGACTAACTTTCTTTTCCTGTGGTGTGCTGCATGGTTGTTTGAGCTGGAAGGAGGCAGGCTGCACTCCGATATGTACAAGTAACTGTGTTAAAGAACCTGAAGGTGAAAGAGACAGCGCTCTGTGTTTTGTATAAGTGGCAGCAGTCATTGCTTTGCAATCCAATTCATCCCATTCCACCATGTGTCTTAATTATTGTTACCTCATTGGATGTTTGAGCCTGAGTGTGCAGAAGGAAGTGCACAGTTTGACTGTTTTAAGTTAAGATATTCACACAAAGTCCTGAAATTGAAATCCTGCTATCTTTTTAGATGGAAATACTTTATTGTGCAATGGGTTTTGAATTGTATGCATTTAGATTTGTATTTTCTGTCCTTGTTTTGAGGTATATTTGCCTGTAACCTAATGATCACAAAAAGCTTTTCATAGAAACAATAGTAGAGATTGAAACACACTGTAACTATCTGCTCATGGCCTACTGTCTGTATAGTTTGTAAATGAGAGCTTTTTACAGTAGAAACTGGAGATCTGTTTGGGTAACATAGAGGGAGCGTGAATGCAAAACCTTTTTATTTACACCTAGAAACAGCAGTTCATCAGAAATGTCAGGATTATTACAGGGGGTGAAGGGTTGAGGGAGTAGAGACTTTGAATTTGAAAAGCTGTTTAAAACTAGGTCAACATTCTTTTAGACTTTCAGCTAAAGAAAAACTTTTCGTTGGAGCTGACGGGACTTGCTAGATCTCTAGTATTGTAGTGAGAGAGAAAGCTTACGTATGCATGACTGTGTGTAAGATGATTGACATGTAGCGAAAGTCTGCGTTGTATTACTGAGTAGATTCCTGTTGCACTCTCTGCCTAAACTAGGTCTGATGAAAACCTGCGCTCAAAATCAGCATTCCTGGCTTAGGCGGAAAATGGTTCCGGTGTTGGGGATACTGTCTAGGAATGTGGGCACGTCAAAGCCCACTTGAGTTAGGCGCTCAGCGAGAGTTGGAAGGGGGCTTTTCCAGCGTGCGGGGAAAAAGACACAGTGGAAAGGGAAAGCTGATTCCACCTTCAGTGGAACTAAGGTCTCCTGAGTACACCATGGTATGGAGGAGGAGGAGGAGGAGGAGGAGGAGGAGGAGGAGGAGGAGGAGGAGGAGGAGGAGGAGGAGGAGGAGGAGGAGGAGGAGGAGGAGGAGGAGGAGGAGGAGGAGGAGGAGGAGGAGGAGGAGGAGGAGGAGGAGGAGGAGGAGGAGGAGGAGCGAGAAAGGGAAAAGATGAAGACTCAGAGAAAACTGGTGCCATTTACAGCTGAAGCTCATTCACTCTCTCCTCTGATTGGTCAAACTTTTCCCAAGTTCTATGGTTTTGATTTAGTGTTTTCCCTGGAGGAGACTTCCATTTCCTTCTGTGAGGGCGGGGCTTGCATCACTCTTTAACTTAATGTTGTTAACCTGCTCTGCCAGGAGAGTAGCTATACATACTTGGCCCCAAAGAAATACAAAGTTAAAAGTGCAAGTTATCTGATCTGATTTTTCAAACTTTATTTTCCATTTGTCAACCCCCTTTGTGCCTTTCTAAACATCTGATTGGCCAAGAAAGATTGAAGAGAGAAAACTCAGGCGCCAAACTATTTCATTGCACCCACGCATGAGCAAACAGTTTATTTCTGGAAGTTGACGGCGTGTTCTGTGAACTCGTTCTGAACCTCAGGAATGGGGACAGACAACCTGCCAAAACGCCCAGAGGGGGAAAACCAAATAAAGCTGCTCTTTTCCATCAGCCTCTACAGCAAAGGCTTCTTATTTTCAGTTCTTGCTTCCAGGTGTGTTTGTTTTTTTCTGTGTGTATTTGTGTGCGTTTTTTTTTCTGTCCGCATGCAAAAACAAGAAGATGGACTAGCTGCCAAAAGGACTCCACCACGCTGATGGAAGCTACTCGAAGCCTCAGACATGTCGGGCTGTTGATACTATCTCTGAGAGAGGCGGACGAGGTGTCACTGATAGCAGGGATTATGCAATCGAGTGCTTCATAAATCCTTCAAGGTTTAGTTTCACACAGAACCCTTCTGTGCTTCTTTATGAATCTGATCCCAGCTTTGATTTCCCTAGCAAGTTGGATTACTGCGCCATGTGTGTATCTGTGTATGTACACACCTCAAACTAAAAGGTGCACTATATGGTCAGTAAGGATTGAGTGGCCAGTCTATTAGCGTTGTGGAAGTGTTTCAAACAGACAAAATACACTCCTTCGACTGGTGGATTATATGGTTTTAATGGTACATAAATTGAACCGGTTTTTGCATAGTGTGGCTTTTAGGTCTGACAGAATTGTTGTATGTTTTTTGGCACATAAGGGGAAAAAAACAACTATTTCCTATTTCTTTTGTGGGCATATAGAAACACTAAAGACAGAGTCTTCACAAGAGGCTGGTAGAACCTTATCCAGGGGGAAAGACTCGACTGGTCCCTCTGTCTTTTTTAGCCTTCCTTTTGCATTACAAATACATTGCATGTTTGTCTATGCTATTTCTGTAGCTTTAATGTTGCTGGACTTGGTCTGGAAACCTTGTTTACACAAAGCTTCAAGCCACTCCCTAATTATTCATTGAACATTATCCAGCGTGGTTTAGCTAACAGGCAGTAGTACGGTTTGATTCTGAAGGTGCATCCAAGGAAAATGAGGGCGTAACTGTATATATATAGATATACAGTTACGCCCTCAGTGAATTATTAAGGTTTAGATGATGTGTGTATATCTGAACAAATCTAAATATAGTAGCAATTCAGTGAAAGTCTGACTTCAAGTGTGAGGTTAAGTTGTAAACACCATCTGAATTTACTTCCTTTAATAGTAACAAGAGGTGTGTGTGTGTGTGTGTGTGTGTGTGTGTGTGTGTGTGTGTGTGTGTGTGTGTGTGTGTGTGTGTGTGTGTGTGTGTGTGTGTGTGTGTGTGTGTGTGTGTGTGTGTGTGTGTGTGTGTGTGTGTGTGTGTGTGTGTGTGTGTGTGTGTGTGTGTGTGTGTGTGTGTGTGTGTGTGTGTGTGTGTGAACAGGTGAGGAATAGCAGTCCATCTCATAGATGACCAGTGAGTCTCGTCCTGACCAGGGCAGACATACAGGCGTATAATGTTTCCCCATATAGCCCCCAGCCCCGCCTTGCCCCTTCCCCACCCTGCTCTCAGGCATCTGGCAGTGCTGTACACACTACTCCGCTTGTGTGAGGAGGCTGTCGAAGTTTGGCTCGGTCCTTTCAACTTATTACTGTCACCCAGACATTTTTTAGGAATAAAAACAGCTGATTCCTATTCTCTAACCTAAGAAATTATTTGTATATCTTTTTGAAAGTCAAATGTAAGGCTGTTGTATTGGACTGCATTTAATAATACAGATGTACCGAATAAAGTGGCCAAACTATTGGCAACACGTTTATAGCAGTTTATAGATGCAACAACGTCATCAATAAATGCTATTCTCGTCAAATGAGGGTTGAATACTCTTTTATTGATTATGGTTCTGTGGTGCATACAAGTCAGCAGCAGGTAGCCATTACCTCCACCTTTTTGATACTCAACAGCACAACATTTGTTGTCATAAGAATGATGTAATTGCATGTGCCCATTTGTTTGCCTGTCCAAAATCTTTAATGTGTGACTGACTCTGACTGGCCTCTCAGTCCTATCATGAATGGACGCTGACAGTGGGGACACAGCAAGGTGCCACCGAGCACACATGTATTTACTCTTGATTGGCTGACATGCTGTTGGCTCTGACAGACAGTGACATTAGCAGAACCGGTCGGTGAAAGCGCCCTATGGCAACAGTTGCCAGGGCGTTCATACAACTGGAGACTTGAAATCCCCAATGGGTGGAAATGAACTCATCGTAAGCAGACTCCTCCAGGAAGCGGTGTTCACCAACAGCAAGACAAGCCAAGACGCTCAGGCCGGAAGTAGCTTTAGAAGTGTTTATCAACACCTTTCACAATAAAAGCCAACAAAGAAACCAAGCTCATGCTTTAGGAATTACTAAGGGTAAGTTATTTTTGGATCTTTGGTTTTAATTCCCATCAGATCACATGACTTTATTAATACTGTCTGACTTTAATAGCTAATAATTAGTCCTTATGTTTACTTTTGATAACTTTTCTACATATTTATGAAATAGGAGCTGACAGTTCGTAAGCCTCTTGGTAAGCCAAACACAGCCTTTAAAAGCTGAAAACATTGCTTATGTTTACTAATAGTGAGATGTCCATCACACACCTCCAGTAGTCAGGGAAGTTAGGAAATGTGTATTTGAAAGAATCATACTCACAATGGTCTAAACAAGTATTTGACTGTTATCTGTCAATACTATCACTCAACCATATAGCAGATGATCCTAATTATATCACTGTTGGTACTGAGGAGATACTGTCAACTGAATGCACAGACAAATCTATATCTGAATCCAATCGTATAGACACACAGCTTTTCCCAAAGTGTAAACCACACCCTCCATTTTCGAGTTCTATTTGGATGTTGACAATTCAGAGAATAGCGCTCACTGATGAGCAACCACATGGCTGTCGTGTTTAACTACGATCGCCTCTTGTGAACGTAGAGTGAAGCTCTCGTGGCCTCGGGCTGTTCTCGTGTTTTTCAGTTTTGAAGCCGGATGCTGAAGCTATGTCCCTCAGGCTGCGGACAGGCGAGAATGCTGGGTAAACACGTCTGTCTCACACATTCCACATGACACTCGAATGTACATCAGAAGCTGCAGCATAATGCAAACACTTTTTTTGCAAGAGTGCAGGAGTGACCAGTAGAGCCTGAAGACTCTGCCTGGGCTGTAGGCAGTGAACACATCGTTGTAGTCAAACCAGTTAGTGAAGTGACCACCTGGTATTGTGACCACCTGTCCATAAAATTAAACACTTTTAAGGATTCAAACACAGTAGATTCTGAAGGCCACTACCACAACAGTTTGGTTTTTTAACATCGCAGATACAATTTACACTGGTATTAAGCACATGGAGACTAAAGTGTGGCCTCAAATGTTTGGTTCTGTTCTTAATGTATGCTTAAGAATATATCGTTTGAACGAAAGTTAACAACTTTTCTAATGAAGTATATCTCTCGGCTCTCTAACGTAGGGTAGTTCTAATCAATGGTATAAATAAATGAATCCAATAATGGTTGGAAACATTCATAGTATCATTAAATGTTGAGATGGCACACATTGATGCAACCCTGATATGATGCCTTAGTGTGAAAGCACTTTATTACATTTGGTTGGTATAAAGGCCAGGGCATTGCTGCATTAATGACCATTGTTATGCTTGTGTTTGACCATAAGCACTTTGCAGTAAAAGAGACCTGAATACCGACTATTTCCTTTTTCCAGGTAGACTGAAACCCTTTCCGTCTTTCAATCTTTTCCTCTGTTTATCTGGCTCGTTGTTGTTTTTGTTGTTTGGCAGACCGCAGCCATTAAGTAGTTCACAAAGACACATCCTTATTAAGTTTGCAAATGTACCGGAAACAATTACCTAAACCACACCATCAATACACTGCTGCGTGTGTGTGATGTTTACACACACTTTTCTTTTTGTGTGTGTTCTCCTTCCCAGCAGGTACGGATATAAACCTTTCTTCCACTAAGGAAAATAATTATCATTCTTGTAAAAGGAAGGAAGGGGGGGCTTTAAACTGTGCGAGAGACGGACAGAGAATTGGAGGCAGAGAGAGAGCGGCTATTGGGCCCCTGACTGCCATTTCCTTAAATAGAGTTGTGGGCTTCTCTGGTCCAGCCCTGGCAGAGCAGAGGCTCACATTCCCCGCATAGCTGCGACTGCCACATTCAGAGCCTCCTCAACACTGGAGCTCTACGCAGCTTCCACAGGTAGACTGCAAATGATTTGCCGTGCTTCTCCCCCACCCGGCTTCCTCTGAACCCCCAAACACCAGTTACTACTGCAGCAGGGGAGAAGAGGGGATGTTGATGAAAGACTCAAGAGGAAGTGGGAAGGGAGGGGGGTTGGGGCGAAGGATAGCAAGGAATTGTTCTCCATTCACACAGCAGCCGTGTCCTATAGGAAACCTCCCCCACTGCTGGGAAAAAGATGAGACAATAAGAAACCATCTTCTGGCCTCTTCTCACACTCAACACACACACATGATGTCTAGTAGCATGCAACAAGTAGCTCTGCAGGACAAAACGATGGAAACCACTGAAGTCTTTTCTTTTATTTAAGTTAACATATCATCCAAATGAGACTTGTGATATTTGACCTTTTACATTAAAGAAAGAATTGTTCCAGGTAGTCATGCTTTTAGTGCAGAGATGAATTCTACCTATGAAAATGATCTCTCAAATATGTAGAGATGTCCTTTATCTCTGTTTCGTGTCATATTTAACTGAATATCTCCGGATGTCTTTGTTGGACAAAACATCACCTTGGAAACTGGGATGGTCACTTTTTACAATTGTTTGACAAAATAATAGCTTTTTGTCTTTCTACTTAAATTCTGTACTCCTTTTATTGGAAGTTTGTGTTGATTTAGTATCACATTTTAAAATAATGATAAGACCTGGATACCTTGACTTGGTTGGCAGCCATTGTTTGAATCCTCGTGGATTCATCTTCTTATTATAGACACATGCATTTCCTAACATTCGGTCTATATGCTGTAACATGTATTATCTTTTTAATGTACATACGGCATCTATTGCACGTCTGTCCGTCCTGGGAAAGGGATCCCTCCTCTGTTGCTCTCCCTGAGCTTTCTCCCATGTTCCCTTTAAACTGTGGGTTTTCTCTGGAAGTGTTTCCTTGTACGATGTGAGGGTCTAAGGACAGAGGGTCTAAGGATAGGTGTCGTTTTTTCTCATACTGATATTCTGAACAATCTGTGCTGTTAATTAGCTGTAAAGTGTCTCTACTGTAGGCTATTTTTATTATATGTACAGCACTTTGGCTCGACCATAAATCGTTTATAAATGTGCTATATAAATCAAACTTGATTTGAATGAGCTCTAGAGTGGACGTGGCATGATGTCAGACATAGTGAAGATCACTTTCCTATGATGAAGCCATAAAGGATGAAGCTGGATGCTGCTGTGTACAGAAGCCGTGATGATGTTTTCCTTTTCCTGTGGAAGAGGGAGACACAGATGTTTAACTCACCGTCTGGCAGGTGTTTCCCACTTTACAAGAATAATCCCACACATTTTAGCAACTGTTTAAACATGACACACTATAAATAAATAACCATCCAAGAGGAAATGACTTACTTTACACCTACTGAAAACCAACAGTGTTAGACACACACACACACACACACACACACACACACACACACACACACACACACACACACACACACACACACACTCATTCACACAATGTCAAAACCAGCTGAGAGCCGTGCTTTTATATAATCTTCTATACATTGAGCAGGTGTCCCGCCGGCGGTGATGATGCAAGTCTGCTATGAAAAGGTGTTCCTCTTTTCTATTGTGGGTCCCATGAGTCTGTTTGTTGAAGCAACGCGGAGACCCTGATTTCATTCAGAAAAAGCCTCTCGAACACAACAGTACACAGGAGTGGACATAATCACTATTACTTCTGTACTACTAAGACATTGTTGTCTAGTTTCCACCTGTTTACAGTCGTCTTCTTTTCTTTGTATCATGGCATTAGTTCATTATCTGAACCTTTAGGTTGAATCCTCCAGGGTTCTTTGCTTTCCATGAAAGACTGTTTTGTCACCTACATTTCACGAATGCCTCGTGGGCTCCATTATGAGAGCGATGTGGCAGGAACGATTGGGCTGACCAGGGCTGATGATTCCAATCATGAAATGCTCAACTGATATTGTCCAATGAAGCACACAATAACAGCAGACTATACGACTCTACAAACAAAGTGTTATGTCAGTCCTCTAGCTCTAAACTTGTACGGTGACCTGAGATGGAAAAACAAGGGGCAATGTAATGGAGTGAAATAGCACCAGTGAGGTCAGAGCAGCTTTGAGAGCGCATGGTTTAAACCTAGCACAGTCTGCAGAATGACCAGCTCCTGGCAGCCCAGCCTTCACTGCCGTCCCGTGAGATCAACAGGCAGCCATGCAGGACACTTCCTTCATAGGCCATGAGCTTGTTTTACTGTCTAACTATCATCAGGATACACATTTCAAATAGCTTCCGACTGTGTGCCAATAAGATGTTTGTCTTCACATCTCAAGTGATGATCAAATGTTAGTTTTGAATGTGAAGTATACTAGAGTGACACTTATTTAGTAGGGTAATGCTTGCTTGGAGCGGTGCACACAAATGAACAAAGCTCTTATAATAGTTGAAGCATAAATGCTTTGGCCAGTTGTAAAAAGGTAATGTTAAGCTATATATGAACTACATTAATGTCACATGGCTGCACGTCACCACGGCTAAGCTAAGACCAACTATTGTTCGGGGTGATATTAGTCTTATTTAGTGTTGACTGACAGATGGTAAGCTGTATAACAAAATGTGAACATTTTGAAAGCTTGCATAAACCACAAAACCTTATTTTAGGCATCTAACCAAAAACTCTTTCAAAATAATGTTGACCTCTATTTGAGGGAACCTGGAATAGCTCAAATGCTACGTCATTTCAGGTTGTAGGACTCAGTCCTGGACCGCTCAACTGGTGGTAATGATCACAGGCTAACTAGAAGGTCCCACTCAAAGGTCACGAATCACGGACAGGTGTTTTAGTTTACATATCCCTTTGTCTCTTTCGCTGATGGAAACCAGGCTTTTCATTTATCTGAGCTTTAAGAAATAAGCTTGCTGCAGAAACCTGACAGCCACCTCGTGAAACGGATGCACGTCAGTCATGTTTGTTTAAAACAGCCTTTTGTCCAAATACCCAGATCCGAGCACCATGTGTTCACCAGAAAGTCAGACAGCAGTGAGTAAATCACCTGCCGACTGCTTTCCTGACAGTTTGACTGCCTGTTTCCTCTCAGTCAGCTTTACCTGTCCAACATGATGACTGACACGCAGATTATTTAGATGGATAGCGATATATGTTCTCTCTCCGCTCCCCTCTTCCTCGGTTCACTACTCTTTTAGTGGACAGCTATAGGCGATGTATATGCACATTGGTTTTAAGGATATATTGTGTTGATTTTAATAGAGCAGGGTTGAAATCTGTTACACAGCTCTAATGGAGATTAAGGGCTAGACCAAAAATGTGATATAACAAATCATATTTCTTTTCCTTTTTTTACGATGCCACCCTGTCTAGTTGTAAAACAGACGTATAAAAGAAAGATTATTACCACAAGATTAGAAGACGGGGCAGAATTCAATCTTTGCCATTAAACATGCCACCTGTTTTTTTGTTGTTGTATCTACTCAAGGAATATTTCAAAACCTAACTAGACAGGAGTTCACAGCCCCCCTTTTCTTCCTCCTCCTCCTCCTCCTCCTCCTCCTCCTCCTCCTCCTCCTCCTCCTCCTCCTCCTCCTCCTCCTCCTCCTCCTCCTCATTCAGTTATGTGTCAGTAGGTCAGGCTAAGGCCAAGGTCAGTCTGATCCCAGAACACTGACTCACTCTCTCCCCAATCCCCCCATTCACTTGAAACCTGTTGACACCAGTGAACTTTCTTGTGTGTGTGTGTGTGTGTGTGTGTGTGTGTGTGTGTGTGTGTGTGTGTGTGTGTGTGTGTGTGTGTGTGTGTGTGTGTGTGTGTGTGTGTGTGTGTGTGTGTGTGTGTGTGTGTGTGTGTGTGTGTGTGTGTGTGGTGTGTGTGTGTGTGTGTGTGTGTGTGTGTGTGTGTGTGTGTGTGTGTGTGTGTGTGTGTGTGTGTGTGTGGGAGCCTGTGGGAGCCTGCCTGCTCTCCTTGTCAGAACATGGACTCTGTCTCTGGGTGGGGCGATGCAGCTTGAAGCATTAGATAATTTCCATCATATATTTGCTGCACCACACCTCTTTACTGTATATAGTCAAACCAGCCCCCCCCCTTCCTCTTTTCCTACTAGAATTCTTTTTGTTCTGTCTTTCTTCTTTTGCATGTTTTTTTAAGGGATACTTGTTTCTTGGTTTTGGCGCTATTTCACGTCTTCTTTTTTACTTTAGCTTGTTTTTGTTACTTTTTAGCTTGTTTACTTTAAGTCTGACTTTATATGCATTTGTATTTAGTATTTGTTGGCCTGCTCTCCCAGTCTTTTACCATTTAGTTATCTTGATTTCCTACACTTATCACTTTGTTCACGATCTTCTGCTCCCTGCCGTAAAGGCACGGACATACATACCAGGCCGATTATCGGCGTCGGTGGGCGTCAGGCCGACGATGAGCGTCGACACGCCCTACTCAGATTGGTGTGTCCCGCACTGTGAGACTGACCGTTGAGCGGCCCAGACCAAGCAAGGAGGCAGAGGCAGAACGTCCACAAATATAACCCGACGTGGGCACAAAGTTCACAGCCTCAATCCTGCTGTTCTCCTTGCACACATCCTGCAGCTCACACACACACCCAGTTACAAGGAAACAGCACCTAAATACACACATACTAACAAGACACAGGTGAGGGGGGAGGAGACAACACAGGACACCAGGTGCACACAATCATCAGCCACAGACAACATATTATTTGCACCCTGATTACTCTCAACCGCTGTCATCCTTACACCAGCATAACTCCTCTCGGCGCTCTCGCAAACTCCCCTATCTTTCCAGGCGGAGCCGAGGACCCGACCAGCACCTGCCAGACGACATTCCAATAAATACGGTTTAATCAGTTAAAAAGATACTACCTCAATAATTAGTATGAATTATGTGCAAATATGTGATGTCAACTGTACTGTGCAATCACGCTAATAAAGTGCAATATTACCCGGCCCGAAGCCGTCAGTCCATAGTGACGAAGTTACCTTCGTCACACGCACCGTCGGGTTTTTTCAGTCGGCCAAAGGCAGTCGGCAAAATAAATCACTCTGATTGGCTGTTCAGCTAGCGAATCAGTGCATGAGAAGGGAAACGGAAGTGAGGGACCCAAACAAACTATTAAGAAGGCAAATCTGAGATTTCATTGAACTCCAGCTCTCGACACAGGTTCGGGAAAGCCCCGTGAGCTTCTCGCTGTAGAGCGAAAATGGAACGCACACGCTATTTGTTGTTTGTTTATATCACGCAGTCTGTCTTCCGCTTGTTGCCTCTTTTGAATGACGAATACACACTACCGCCGCCTGCTGGTAAGGAGAGTTATTGCCACTCACGCATGCGCAGTTCGTACGTGCTTCTTGGCCGTCGGCTGAAGTCTTTGCGGTGTGTTCCAGTGCGACACATGGCCAAGACGCAGAGACGCAACAGTCGGGTCCGTCTGTGTCAGTTCTTTGTTGTCAGATTGGTGTGTCCGGGCCTTAAGACAAACATTGTGGTCTGTATGAAGTAAAGATGCTCCTGGAAATGTGTCTTTACACTGTGTACATGTCGACTAGAAAGTGAATAAAGAAAGTAGCTCCCCTCATCTGAAATATTCTTGGCAGGTACTTGGCGTTCAGGCACAGGATGCTGCCATTTTTGTCACCTCAGTTATCTCACTTCAAATATACCACGTAGGTCAAGGGTCACCGTCCTGCAGTAGACTGGGAATTAGGCTGTGGGATTGCACAGTAGAAAAGACAAACATTATCATACACAGTACACAGTCTACTTCTCTTAGTTTCTGCTTATTTCACAACATCCAGCATCCAAATATAACGGATGAACTCACTCATGTGACACATTGTCCGATCAACATCCCATGCCAGGGTTTTGTGTTAACGGCAGCACTTTGTGATATTATGACTCATCAATGTGATGTAAAGAAGCTCTCTTTTTCTTAGTCCTGAATAGAGCTTCAACCGTGGTGTGTGTGTGTGTGTGTGTGTGTGTGTGTGTGTGTGTGTGTGTGTGTGTGTGTGTGTGTGTGTGTGTGTGTGTGTGTGTGTGTGTGTGTGTGTGTGTGTGTGTGTGTGTGTGTGTGTGTGTGTGTGTGTGTGTGTGTGTGTGTGTGTGTGTGTGTGTGTGTGTGTGTGTGTGTGTGTGTGTGTGTGTGTGTGTGTGTGTGTGTGTGTGTGTGTGTGTGTGTGTGTGTGTGTGTGTGTGTGTGTGTGTGTGTGTGTGTGTGTGTGTGTGTGTGTGTGTGTGTGTGTGTGTGTGTGTGTGTGTGTGTGGATCCGTTAGGAATCACTGCATTCTTCAGCAGCAGCTCTCTGTGGTATGCCAGCACATTCCCCACTGCTGAGCTGGAGAATCCGCTCGGAAAGCGTGAGCGGGAACTTTTCCTTTCTACCCCCTCCCACCCTTCACTCCACCCGTCTACTACTCCGTCTGTCTTAACTTTGTTCTCCTCATGTAACCCCCACCCTGGACCGTCGCCCCTTTTTCCTCCTTCTTCAACTACTTCTAAGTTGTATTCATTCCAAATGATTTCCCCTTACAGTTTGGGCCTCTGTGTTTAAACCATGACGTCTTGTTTTACAGACTGTATGTCCGCTATCTCTCTCTTTCCAGCTAGTTGGTATTAGCCTCCTTGGTCGGTGGTTTTCCTAAGTTAAGCCCCCTTCTCTGTTTATTGTTGGTCAGCTCTCTTTCTCTCGGGTTGCTGTCCTCTGGTTGGTAAAGGGAACATGCTGCGTCGGACACGGTGTTGAATCAACAATAGCTATAGCAAGTTGCCGGCAGTGGGACAAAGTGAGCCGGTCTAATGTTTGTTTTGCTCACAGCAGGAGCACAGAACACAGGTTTAGAGGACACACACACACACAGACACATGTAAGGATTTTCCATTCATTCATTAACCCTAACCCACCTCGGCCATACCTCCATCTTAACCCTTACAAAATGTAAGCTAATCTTCACTTTAACTCAAAACCACACAACTTGCAAACCCTCTCCCACAAACAGACACTCATCACTTCAAATTGGCTAATATAGACATGTTTAGGTTTTAGTCGGGGTCAAGAGTGTACACACCTTTCCACACACACTGTCTTGCTCTCATACATTCACTTCCTCTGTCTTTTCCTCTCTCTGTTTCTCACACACACACACACACACACACACACACACACACACACACACACACACACACACATGGCTGGTGTGTCATTGTTATGAGGAGTAATGTGTCCCTTTGCTAACGGCTAATATGGTCTTATCTGTTGTGCTAGCTGCCTTGTTGTGGCTTTGTATGCTGTCGATCTGTCTATATTTAGAACGAGAGGAATCATGTGTCTTACTAACAGTCTCCACAAGTGTGTCTGTGTGTGTTATTTCATTTGTGCAACAAAGGAGCTAAAACAATCACATTGTTTCCACCAATGCCACTTGTGTCTTGTGATCACAGTCGGATGTGAAGAGGTGTATCAGCTCAGGGTCAAAGTTAAACCCAACGACGACTGCTGCACTGAGGCTGCTGGGATATCATTTCAAATGACCTGGAGATGGGATGTGCTTTAGAGATGTTCAGTACTTCATGTTTTCTTGCTGTTCCTGGCTTTGTACGTTGTTGGAATTAAAACCTCTAGAGAAGGAAGATGACCAGCATGTTTAGGACCACTGGAAATAATGAAATAAGCATTATGAAATCCATCCAAAGATCACACTAATATCCTACAACATATATCAATTCCTATAAAAAAAATGCAATTTTATTAACAAAGCCACATTGAAAAAACGATGACCTGCCAAGGGGACACTCCCTCTAAACAGTTTCAAAGAAGGCACTAGAAGAAATCTATTGAAAGCCTTATTTTGTTTTTAACATGAATGATTATGCCCCATTTTCTACAATGATTAAGGTCATGTTTATTTATTTCAAATGTCTTATTACTTTAATTGCATTTGAAATTTGAGCTTGTATTATGTATTCATCCATTTTTAGGGCATATCCATCTATTTCATTGCTTATAATTGTCTGTTAGGCTTTGACCCTCCAATCAAACACACTTTAGATTAAGAACATACTTTAGGTTTCCTTTAAAGTCAAATCTATGTTGAAATGTCAGTAAAGGGCAGCTCTGCTTTTCCACATAGATGGCTGATGTTGTTGATCCAGATTAGTCTCAGGGGTTTTCCAGAGATGAGACCATGTTCTGTGTAATTTAATTGTCTTCTCCTAAGTACCCACTACCCTCAAACTGACTTCTATACTTCTACTTAAGTTTAGCGCCCGTGCTTCCCAGAGTATGGTTAAACCACGTCGGAGAACAACAGTGAACTTGTTGCTCTCAACTGTCTGTCTCAACACTGCCCACTCAACTGGTGGGCAGTGTTGTATTGACAGCCTGGATATTGCCAAGGAAGATGTTTTATATTTGAGGAAAAATGAGTCAAAAATGAGTCAACAGCATCATGTTTTGTTTACTAGTTGCAGAGCTTTGAATTCATGACTAATATGAGTTAAACATTCAATCGAAAAATGGTGGCCTAATAACTGCTACGAAAAATATGACGGTTATGTATGAGATTGATGCAATTATACAGACTGTAGAAATTCCACCCAAGAATGACAACTCTCAAATAGAAGGATTGTTTCTTAGGATAACAAAAACAACATTCAAAGATATATTTGTTATATAATAATTGTGTTTACTTTTGTGGGACTTTTTTGCCTTTTATTGGATAGTGCAGCCACTTGTGGGGGACTGAAGGTAAACGGCCTAACATCAAATTATGATTTTGAGCGATGTACCTACCGTTTCCCCCCTAACTGAGGGTGTGTAGTAACAAGGGGAACTCTCGTTGCTTGGTATATGTTCACAAGCTTTCCAGCAGAAAGGTTTGTCAGTTATCCACAATCAACAGCAGCTTCAAATGTGAGAGCTTCTCCAGAGGTATTTACTCATGAAAGTTTTACCCAACCCATAACTATGATTATGATGTCAACTTTTGAGTTCTTTACAACTTCTGTGTTTGAATGACTGGAACAATTGTAGTCCAGTAGTTTAAATGCAGGTCTGCTTTCTCTTTCTGTTGTACTTACTCTAGAACCCAGACAGAATTGTCCAGAGTAAGGGGGGGGAAAGTGGGCGGTTTGACGCAAGGTTGACAGAGGAAGAATTCTACTCAGTGAGGCAGGGGGTGGGGGGTGCTTAAAGCAGCACCCTTGTCTTGGTGCCAGAGAGGGTGTCAGAGGGCAGAGCACGGACAGGGTGGCACAGAGTTCACCAGCAGGGAAATGCTGTGTCAGCCCCTGAACAAAATGACTCTCTGTCTGAGGTTTTAGTGTTTGTGTATGTCCGACTCTCCTCGTCATTGTTTCTTCTCAATGATGCTAATGTGACTCAACTATTCCCAGCATACCCCTGTCTCTCTGTCTGGCATGGAACAATAATCTTAACATCATTTGTTTCACTTTTGCTTTCTCTCGCTGCGGTTTGTATAGTTAGATCTGTATTTGATCTATATTCTTACTTTGTATGGAGCACTCTCATCAGAGATACTTAAGAATGAACTTCCTGTCTGTGAGTCATTTCCCTGTATCTGTGTGTCATATGGATTTTGCCACAACTGTACCCCTATTATGAGACTATTAGTAGGTCTGAGTCTGCTAAAAAATTAACATGAACCCAGGCTTGCATCAGAGTAACCATGGTAACATTTTGACCAATATTTTACCAGCCACATATCTTCAAAACGTTCTGATGCTAACATTTTTTGACGGGCAAATCTGAGGAAAATTCACTTTGTCTGCAAGCAATTTGTAAGGTAGTGTGTTAAGTTAACATTTGGCAAAGTGTGACAAACGTTAAGGCTAACATCAAACTCACAATCAAACTTACTATTTGTAATGCTGAAGATGTTTGTTGACTGTAAATATCTAATGTTAGTATAACGTGTCGAACCATTAGGGCCAATTGTAATTGGCTATCTTTACTTATGAACCTATACCTGCTGATGTTTTATTTTCACTTCTTGAGTCTACGTCCTCTGTGTGGCCAGGTGGATGCAAAGTTCAGAGACTTTCTTATTCCAGGGAAGTTCATTGAGTAACACTGAGTCAGAAACTACGAAGAAACGAGGGGGAATAGGGGGGGGTTGGTATCGCTGTGTAAGGAGGAGTGGCAGCTCTGCATTAGTTTCTTTTTAACCGCAGCTTAACCGCTCCCCCGTCATTCCACCTCCCCTCCATTTTTCACTCGAGTTAGTTGAGGTTAGCACTTTCCCCCTTAAGGCTCAGGGTAGGAGTCACCGTGCTAGGGAAGACACACTCATGGGAAAACCTTTGAATTGTATTTGGCCTTGTTGTAGTGTGAGACTAATCCTGTTGCATTCAGTTGTGAGTTTGCTGCATTTTGTTCGTCATTTTGAGCATTCATTTACCCAGTGTTGATGGTTTAATAGTTGGTGTAATAGGTAGACAATTGTGTCTCTAACAGTTGACCTTTGACCTTGGCTAGGGTCAACTACTATGACCCCTCTTTTAAGTGGTGAGAGATGCTGCATGTGTGTTCCCTGTGTGGGGAAATGCTCCCAGGCTGACTCTTTGACTGATGACCTTGGAGTAAAAAGGTCAATTAGCCTCAAGCAGCTTCCTGAATTCTAGGTGTAGTGGTTTCACACTATTTTCCAGCCGTTCTCGTCTGACTTAAAGACTACAAATACATACATTTAAGGAACAAATACCTAGCTCCTGAATTACACAACAACATATTCAGAACACTGTCATAAGCAGGTTTTTATAACTTTAGAAGTTCCTTTGTAAAGAATAACTTCTCACAGCCAGAAACATGCAAATGAAATCAATTGGTAAAGGGTTACACGAAGAGTGAAACCTTGTAATTCTAGCAAATAATTTGCTGTGAAAAGTCTGGTAATGACAGCAACCACACAGAGCACAGATGTTTGTGTGCATATGTGGGTGTGTTTTGCAGTCCAAACACTAGTAGTATTTGTAGTAAGCTGTTAAAAAAACATCAACTTCGTGTGCAACAATATAGAACTACATCCAGCAACATTTAGCATCCTTTCTTAGCTAATGCCGTTGTTGAGAATGATCTAGGATTGTTCATTTGCATGTTTATTCTACTTATTAAACTCTGAAAGAAATGGTTTCACTTAACTTAGCTTCTTATGGGAATCTTCCCTCAGTGTAAGTATACTTACTGTAGTTGTTTATATATATCAGCCTGCATTCCAAACCTTAAATAGGAGTTCACAGGAGAGTGCTAGGCTTTGACCTTCTGTGGAAATGTATGGAGGGAAGAAGTGAGAATGTCTCTGAATAATGGGCGTTTTGTCATCAGTCACTCACCTACAGCCCGGCCCGGTCTGTGTTACTTCTACGGACAATTACAATGCAGATTGTCTTTCATGTGATAACATCACTAGTTTATATTTGAGTCAAATTAGCAGGAGTCCTGTGTCTAGATTTAAAGAAATGTGTGCAGTACACAACAGAGCAGATTCACCACAATATGCAAGTATCTTGTGTTACATGTATTACATGTACACTATGTGAAGGAGGTCAAGTGTATTGAGAAAGTAGTTGAGAAATAAAACTTGTTTTAATTCAGCACATGTTGGCTTTAAACTTAAAAACACTTTGAAGGCTTTGAATACGCTCGAGAGAGAGAGGCTTTTGATGATCAAACAAATGTTAATAAACAGGTAGTGATGTCAAGTATTTTCCTATTTTGATAGAGACATGTTGCCATGGTTAATGAATTGTGGAGTTATTGAGGGCTATGTTCAGTCAGGACTATTTATGATCTCTGCGTAACTTGTGCTAGTAGACAACAACCATCTTAGAAAGTCGAACAAATGAGAAGAAACACCTTTAAACTGTTTGGTATTTAAAAGTTGGCACTGCACCACTACTTATGTAAGCTTCTTAGCGTATTATTGAAGGTTTCTGTGTTACATATTGATGTTTTCCAGTCACTTGGAAATCAATGAGTTTAAATCATGGAACAATTCCTGTTCTCTGATGGACCAGGGCTTGCCTCATTCAGAGGAATGAAGGATGACATCACTCCTGGAGCAGAGGGGAGTTACTCCCTGGCTTCCCTCACACCTCTCCCCCTCTCTCTGTTTCTCCTCTCATTCTCCCTCAAACTACTTTCTACCTCAAGTTTCCCCGCTCATTCTCCTTCCTTGAACTCTATGTCACCCTCCCTTACTGTGCTCTGTCTGCTGAGCATTAGGACACCCCGCCCACCTTGAACTCTATGTCACCTAGTGTCATTACCTGACATGGATCCAAAGAGTTTTTCTAAAAAAAAGCGAGTGTTTTTGTTAAAGACAAATCTTTTCGAAAGTCAAAAGAAGTGGGCAACTTGTGTAGGAGTTTACATTTTTACTGTTTTGGTTATTGCCAGGATTTCTGAGCAGTCAGATTCACATTTTTTGGTTTGTTAGATCCAGCGTTGGGGTGGTTCTTCTTTCCTTTGTTTTATCAAGGAGAAAATGTTAAAATTGAGATAGATGTTGACCAACCAAGCCTGCATAAACTGATCCAACAATATAAAACTTCAATGGCCAAACTATGATTTGTCTTAACACACGTGGGTTAGGGTTAGGGTTAGCTAACCCTAACCCTACCCGACCCGACATCCACAGTTCCATGCTGTGAGTATCTTATCCCTCTATCCTGGTCACTTTTCACGGGATGACATAAAAGTGAACCTTGTTTGGAAGGGTTAGGGTCTGTGGTCGTCCATCTGCCCTCTCAGAGCTGCAGCTGTCCACTCCACAGGGCGGAGTGAGCTGTACATCACCACAAAGTAGACTGTGACATTGGGATATCTTTGGACAGCTAGCAGATGTATGTTCTAATTTCACCTCATATGTCGGATTTAGAGAACCTTGTCAGTTAAAAGTGACTTTGGTAGACAATTCATACATGCACATCTCCCATGCAGGAAGTAGAGCCGACCTGCGTCCTGCCTTATTTGTGTGAATGTCCAAAGCAGTCGCCCTGACCGCTTGGTATCTATAGCCGTGGTCCCAGATGAGAGGAATGGGCACTGACTCGGACAACAATAGAGTTCCATTAACTCAAAGATATGTATAGAGCTGCCCGGCCAGCATAAGTAACCCACAGAGCTGTCTGTTTTAAGAAAGAGCTCATTAGAAGTATGACGCTGCAGTGGGCCTGACATCATCTTTGTGTCTTCTATTTACCATTGGCTAATCCATCTGTCCATCTATCAATTACATTCTCCTTTGCTACTACCTTGAATATCAAAAAGCTCAAATCTAAGATTATGTATCCTGGTCAGTCAAGGTCCCCCATGAGTGGGGCAGGGATGACGTATTTTTGAAAACCCGCCCAGAAGTTTTCTTCTTTTGGAATTTTACAGAAAATAAGCTCTTATGCAAACACACGTTTATGATATTACTTACACGTTTTGTTTTGGCGGGAAAATGTCCACATAGTAATACTGCTTTTATCATTTTTGTAGCGCCATAAGTAAAAACATTAGGATAAAACAAACTACATCAAGGATAGCTTCATGTCAGTAAAGCTAAGCTAAAAACAAACTTATTCTTTACGTGTTGTTGTTTAGTAGTTTTATTTAACCATGTTTTTAAATAACTTAAAACTTTCAGAAATTCACGAGTGGGGTATCTACTCACATATTTTATGTTGTTTAACAAAACATTGAAATGTATAAGTTTGTGTTGTTAACCAAAGACCTTATTTCAGGCAAACCTTAATACCATTCAAAAAACCATTGACTTTGAGACAAGGGAACCAGAAGTGCTAAAATGTTCATTCATTTAGGAGTTTCAGGACTCATTCCTGCACCACTCTGACAACATAAGGAAAGCTTAAATTCATACACTTTAAAGTGATACACTGCCAAATGTGACTTTCTTTTAAGCACTGATAACATGTGTTTTATTGGTTGTTAATACCAATTGTGTTCTGTCCCCTCCTTCAGGCGTGATTAGCCAATGGCAAGGAGAGTCTAAGGAGCGTGTCATCTCGCTCGTCCTCACCCACCTCCCGCTGCTCAAACCAGGCAACGTCGAAGCCAAGGGCGAGTACATGCGCCTGCTGCCACGCATCCTGGCCCACACCATCGAGCATGGCCGCCACCTGGAGGAGTCCCGCCAGCTCCTGTCCTACGCCCTCATCCACCCCGCCACCTCCCTGGAGGACCGCTCAGCCCTGGCACTGTGGCTCAACCACCTGGAGGAGAGGGCCGCTGCCCGGGGAGACTCACTGGAAAGGCCTCCACCTTCGGGACCACACCACCACCACCACCAGTCCACGCCTCCATCCACCCTCTCATCAACAGGATCTTCCTCCTCCACCAACACCTCTTCATCAGGCAACCTCTACTCCTTGCATCACCACCAGCGCTACGGCTCGGACGACCGCCTCAACGGCTGGCAGAGCTCCAGGGATTCAGGGCTGGGCGGAGGCTGGCATCAGCAGCAGCAGGGCTGTGAGAACGGGCACCTCCTTCTCTACCCATCATCCTCTGTGCCCACAACCATCAACACAGTTGGAACTGGTGGAGGCGGTACCACTGGTAAGAAAAGTTTTTTCCTCTATGCCTTCTACTGTATAAGCCATTTTCCCACAACCTTTCAATAAATCATGAAATGATCAAAACAGACACAAAAAAGGTTGACATGTAAGTATTTTTGCGATTAAGGATATTTAAAAAAAAATGATAAAATAGGTATACTAAGTTAACATAGAATGGCAGTAAAATAAGTAAAATAGTGTTATGTGTCAGCCTAAACAAAACAGTTTGCCTTTTAATATTCAAAAACTAAAAACATCTGTAAAAGCTTTAGTTTGTATAGAACATCAGTATAACTTACAGCAGACTTCTAAATCAAATGGTAGTCTCCAAAAGAACCTAACCTTAAATCCTTAATGCTCATCTTAACAGTTACCAACTACAACAAAGTAAGCTTCTTTTAACTTCACAATATAATATGTATCCACACCCACACCTATATTTATTTTGTTGACAGGCTGTGAAAGGCTCAAAAAGACGTTTTCTCCAGTGCTTCACCATCAAGAGTGTATTTTGTTCAGGTCTCCTCTTTTACCCTCTCTCTTCCTGTCCGTGTTTTGAGGATTCTTTGAAGCACTTCATTATAAGAGACAAGGAACCAGAAAGTCCAACTGGGTTAGTCCACTGTTATCATTGTCATTCACAAATGACAAAACCATATAGATGCAACACAGAATGCCTCAAAACACCTTGGCTCGTACATCTGCTTACGTTTAGATTCCTTAGTCACAGGTTTAGACTATTCCATAATATTTACTCTCTCTTTAGTGATGGACATTTTATGCAGGTCTTTTTTTATTTGATTGCCCCACTTTACAGACGTTATTAAATACTCTACTTACTTTCACATAGTATCATCTTTTCTACACAAAATAACTTTTATTGTAATTGTTTGTCTTCAGACATTCTTTCGGTGTAGTTTGGCTGTGATTTTGGCTACACACACCATCTTTAAAAAAAGCCTTGATTGAAAAAGCACAAATTATTTAAAAATGATTGCATTTTAAAAATGTGATCTACTTCAGTTGCTTTGATTACCTTGTGTTTTCTGACGTGAAATAGGCTACTTTCCACCACAGACTCTCTAAATGCAAGGTGGGTCTAACCCACTTCACCATCAGAGAACACCTCAGTGCTTACAGCCACGTACTCTGGGCTGGCCTGATGAAAGCTTCTCTGTCCGGGGTGGCCACCTGATTACCCCCGCCCCGAACACATCACACTAGGGTCTCTAAGCTTCTCTGCTGTATTTAAAATCATA
Source organism: Gymnodraco acuticeps (assembly GCF_902827175.1). NCBI lineage: Eukaryota > Metazoa > Chordata > Actinopteri > Perciformes > Bathydraconidae > Gymnodraco > Gymnodraco acuticeps. The sequence goes on from NW_022991575.1 coordinate 1,283,505, forward strand.
GCAATCCCATTTGTTATGCTTGATTCGATAATTCTAATAATTGTAAGACAGCACAACAACACCTTTTAAATTGAGCCCAATTGCTGATTCCATTAACGTTCAATTTAAGACACAAGGTGCACTATAAACTTACCAAACCCGCTAAATACATTTAAAACGCGCTAAATAGAATCTGCACATGAAATAGCCTTCACTCGGAACACCTAATAAGACATCACCTACAGAGGGATGTACCACACAACATATAGAGGGCAGGGCTGTTGAAATTGAACATAACTATGGTCAGAGCAAGATATTTCCAGACAAGAATGCAAGGGCTCTGTGTTTTTTTCTTCTGGGAGATGAAAGAAACAGCTGAGGGTTTATAAATAAAGGCACATTTAAAGCCCTGCTCACTGCTCCAAGAAAGACCCTCTTGTATTTCTGACTGCTAGTAGCTTCAGTCCCACACACAAGACCTCAGGATTTCACAATTGATAAACTAGAGTTACCCCAGCAGAGGACTGGTGGACACAGTGAGCAGAGGCTAATCAATTTGAGTGTTGGATTACCTAGAACTGGAATGAACCTGTGGACATGTAGTCTAATGTAGATCGAAGCATGTACAACAAAGCCATGAATACAGTTATCATTCAATTCATAAATATACAACATAGAAACAATTCCTATCAGTCCTGATGGAGATTACAGGGGTATGATGGTCCAGCTACGTCAACCTGTATGCTACTGACACCACATCCTGTTGACCCCCCACCCATACTCTCAACCGTCGCCCAAGCCCCAGCAGCACACCCATCCTTTCCCTTGTAAGGCAGCCTTTGTGGGAGACTGTATTTAGGGAAAATGGCTAATATTTAGGGACTGGAACTTGTAATGTTAGCTGGGCACCTATTTTAAACAGGGCCCATGAAGTCCTATACATAGCGCTAACAGTAAGAGCACCGCATATAGGACGAGGAGGAGAGAGCCTGGAGTATTGGTGGCAGTTTACCCCGTCAGAGCGGCGGCACAAAAAGCTCCCTGGCTCTCCACCTTGTCTTTCTGTTTACTTCCCTCAGCAGCAATCATCGGGGATGTTAGCTGCTTTTATTGGGTTTCAAATATTGGGATTTCAGTAGCTACCTTGGTTTAGGCCTTCGTCGTTAACCCTTGGGTGCATAGATTCAAATGATTGAAGAAGATGAAGAGAGAAAAAAGGAAGATTTGTCATTATGTTACATGTGTTTGAGAGTTGGTTAAGTCAGGACGTCAGCAGGTGCAGACATCCGGAGAGTTGTGCGTGTCCCCTGATGTAGCGTCCTCCCTCCAGCTGTCTCTATTCAACTCAGAAACAAATCTAGGTTTATATTTAATATCAGAGCTTTTTTAAAAGTGAAGTTCTAGGGATGGAAAATCAACTATGCAGTTACCATATGCGTGGCAGCAAAATGTGATTTGACCTGCTCTAGAAAAGACTGGCATAGTTAGGAGGATGAGCAATTCTACAAAGTAAATGAATGTTAACCAAAGGGTGTAATTATTTTGAAAACCAACACTTTCCCACTTTTATATTATTTTCTATCTAAAAGTACAAATTCATCAAAGACATCCGAGTCATGCTGGACATTTGTATCTGATTAGAGAGACTTAGATATACTTTGTAAAAGGTAGATGACTTACTAAACAATGTATTAACCCTCCTTCATGGTCAGACTGTGACTGATCAAATGATTTGATATACTTTATTTACATTACACTCCCAATGTGATACTTCCTGTCGTTGGTGCTAAATTGTTTTTACTCAACGTGTGCTCGTTGTCCCCAAATGTACTTTGTGTGATGTGAGGCTCTGGCAAAGAACAATTGTTAACATTAATATAATATTTTAACTAACTCAGATCGACACTATGTTGTGTGCAAAAGATGTAGGGATGCCCATACTCGGTAAAAAATGTACAGGGCTAAGTTACGTTTTAAAGTTATCATGATGTGTTGAAATGTAATTTTGTAAAAATGTCGTTTTGGCCAGAAACGTACTGTTAGTGGGTTTGGGTTATTGATACAGTTGTTTAAAGATATCTTCAGATGAATACAATATCAACTTGAGAAAAGGGGAATAATGACAAACCAGACAAATTTACTTAATATGTAAAGTGTTATTAAATACATGATTGAGTCAACAGCGTGTTTTTTCCAGTAGGATATCTTCAGTCTTAGCCAAGCTCTGTTTCTCAGCCTGCACCCACCTGACTAGCCTTATTGTTGTGTTGTAGTCCTGACGAGTGGAGGTGGCAGCCAGCAGCACAGTCCCCTGAAGCGCTCCGTGTCCCTCACCCCTCCCATGAGCGGCCCCAGCAACCAGCCTCTGGGTCACGTCTGGCTGTCCCAAGAGGACCTACGTTCTGCTAGAGGCCCCGCCCCAGACCACGCACCTCTCTCCCCCCAGAGCAGCATCGCCTCCTCTGGCAGTGGGGGCAGTGAGCATCTGGAGGAGGCTGGTTTAGGAGGTTCAGGTCTGCATCGCAGTTCCTTCCACGATGAGGGCAGCGGCATGAGGGGTGTGTATGAATGACCAGTGCGCCGTTTGTAGTGCAGTTCACTCCAGTTCACATCCTTAGATGAGATTATGACATTCAGATATTGAGGTTCAAACTTGCCTAACTCGTACCCTCGCACACACTGTTGAAAAGCACATTTGCAAGGGTTTTGACAAACTACTATTAACAACTATAAACCTTTTGTAACAGCCATTCGTTCAGATATGCTGTGGCTGCTTTCCCTTGGAAAGGTTTACCAGACATGCGTGAAAAAGCACTGCCTTTTACTGCTATTGCAGAGTAGAGTCTACAAGATGTCTTCTTTGTCCATTTTTAACAAAACCTCTACCAAGTTATTACAATTAGGCTAGTTTAACAATGGTCAAATATTTGTGCAAACATTTTTAAATGAAACACATACCTTTTAACTTAAGAAGGTAAAACATAATTTAAATCCCTCCCTCCAGTGTTCAGTTGTCCTCTTAATAAAAAAAAAAATGTACGATTTAAATAGTTTTTTTTTATATTCTTGCCGAAGATAGATGCGGACAGTTAAGTGCAGTCTGGAGAGAAGTGGATGAAATGACAGGCATCAAACTTCTCTATTAGACCCAGGTTTCTTACAGGGACAGACATGTTTAGTGGAGAAAGGTATGTGTGTGTGCCTTACAGGTGATCAGCTAGCGGATCTTGCAAGCTGCAGATCTGTTCAGAGCAGTTTGTCCGGTGGAGTACAGGTCAGAGCTGCGGCCCCAATAAGGCTTAGGTGTTTGCTCTCTGAGCTGGAGTTTAACTTTTCAATTAGCGTCTGTCGTTCTTTTCTGTAAACAATCATTTTCATCTTGTCATGTAGCTAAACAGGAAAGCAAAACTAACATCTTCAAACACCCACAAGAGGACAAGCTCACATTTGTCAATTTCTCTTTCTGAGGAAGAAGGGGACACCATTTCTTAGGTTTTCTCCTGAAGGGTGTCAAGTATCAGGAGGGGAAATAAGGTTGACAGAGCATTACCTTCTTAATGTACAATTATTGTACAGCCATTATTGTGTAGCAATATGGATTATGCAATATTCAAATTGCAGGAGGATAAGTTTTGTTGTGATACAGAGATGACCTGGCTTAGAGATATTCTTTTACACTTAAACATGGTTTTCTATGAAAAGAGAATGAAGATGCTCATGCATGATCATTCACTCCAATATCCTCAATTATGTTGCATATACAATATCAGGTCAAATAATCACAATGACTTCTTTCAAATCGCTCAGCCCTTAATCAAAGGGTCTGGATCAAACAACTGTCTAATAATGATCAAATACTAGTTTAAAGTATGTTTTACTTTAGTGGAAGTGCGAGGTCTGGGTCTTTCAATGCCACTCACGTATTTATAAAAGACTTCTTCCGGTCAAATGTAATCCTCAGATCAATACAGAGCTTCAGAACAATAAAGGAAACATACAATGACCATGAACACAAAAGAGAAACATGCTTTCCTAACTCTAAACTCACGTTAGAGAGAAATGTTTAACTCTACATGTAATCACATATAATTGACTTGTTGATGCTTTGTCTTTCTAAAAGCTTATATACACATCTGATAAATACATTTGTACAGGGGCTCAAGATATGCAATATAATGATACGTATTTATCAAAAGAGATGTGTTTGATGATTGATTGATGTTGAGCTTGAATAATGCATTACGTATTTGGTCCACCGTATTCTGTATGTTAGCTTATTGTGCGGGACCGATATATGTGTGTACTTTTAATTTATTCTGTAGGATTTTAAGGTTGACATCTAAAGATGTATGTCAATGTCAACACTATTCTCTTTTATTTTAAAGTGTTTTGTTTATTATGTATATTTGATGTATGTATCTCTACTCCATAGTGTATTTGTGTTTACAACAAAGAAATAGCATGTATGTTGTATATTGCTTACAGAAGTTATAATGTCAGAATGACAGCTTCCCGGTGAAATGATCATATCATAATAATGGGTCTTCTGCCCCCAGATGTTCCTGCGTGGCTGAAGAGTCTCCGTCTCCATAAGTACGCCGCTCTCTTCTCCACGATGACCTACGATGAGATGATGTCACTGACCGAAGAGCAACTTGAGGCACAGGTTTTATATATTTACACACACGCACCCACAGTTAGTTACATCTAAATTGCATCAAATGTAAGAACTTTAATTGGCAATAGTTGTCACAGTATACTTTCTTTTCTATCCGCTGATGTAAATAGAGAAGACATTTGAATATACTGTAATACTTGTGTTAAATGCATGGCAGGAGATAAGAGCAGAAACATTTCAGCACTAGTATGAACAAAAAGAAAAATATGGACCGGTTTTAATCTGGCTTATTATTTAAGGGATGCAATGATGTAACAAGCCAGGTCAAGTTGTTACTGTTGGAATAAAGGATTCTAATGTAGCGATGTCTGTGTTTGAACTTAGAGTTTTGTCTGAAACAGAGGATGCAGCTAAAATTAAACACAGCCCACCGGGAAGCTGTATACTTCCTCCAGGTGCTGCTAACTCTTTCTCTATCTGACCCTCACATGATGCTACACACAATGGATTACATTGACTGATATTGGCCTGATCTGGAAATACACAGATGTTCAGTATCAGTTCTTAATGTGACATGTTAGAAGAAGCATCGACATATTCTTCATGTTGGTCCATTGTAACAGATTTGTCTTGGAATCGGTGTTAACCACTTCTGCCCTCCCAACCAAAGATGGGCTGATTAGTTATTTCCCTCCAACATTCACTGGCTGCGTCTCCTGCTGTTACATTTACCGCAAAAATATCTGCCTTCCTGTTGTTGAATGATAACAAGCCGGCCAATTTCAAGAAGCTTTACCCTCCATGTTTGCAAACTTCCCATCTCTTTATCTTTCACATCAGCTATCAGTCTATAGCTCTTTTTACACTGTGCACAGAGATGTTTGACACACAACCTTTTCTTCCAACAGAAGGTCACTAAAGGAGCAAGGCACAAGATTGTTATCAGCATTCTGAAGCTCAAAGACAGACAGAATCTACTTCGCAGCTTGGAAAAGGTCAGTAACTGTACTACTACATCATCATCATCTTCTTCATCTTCTCACCAAAAAGATTGCATACATCTTCTAGTCTTACCCTTCATTATTTGAACTTTGTGGGTTCTGTTGATTCATTTATTTTTGAATTGCACTTTTGTTTTTGGATATTGATCTCCTTTCTCGAGTAAGAAGGGTGGTCATTCTGAGTGGGCGTTATTTATCCGAGATCCCGGAAGGAGAGTTTTGGGCTCCACATGTAAACCCATCCTCTTCCCCCCACCCCTCAGCCCTCCATTCAGCCTTCAAAGCAAGACAATGGCGCTCAAGGGCAAACCACAGGAGTGACTTCTTGGGCCGGCTAAATTCAGGCTTAACCTTTTCACCAGCGCTTCATTTCAAAATGTGTTACCGCTGCACTGGTAGGGCTGGGGAAACAAGACACCTGTTGCTTGGTATTTTGGGTTTACACAGACTCCGGGTGGGAGGAAGTCTGATATCACGGACACAAGTAGCGAAGGAAAACCACATGTATGTATTTCTGGTGTTACTTTATTCTCTGCTCTATCACATGGCCGTGTGGATGCTATTCCCATCTGTTCATATTCTTCATGTTGGCCCATAGTAACAGATTTGTCTTGTATGATTGTGTTAAATGTTTCCTGTTGTAGTAGAGGTTATTTTCTTCCTTTTCATAACCCTTTCTTCCTCCTCTTCCCTCCTATCGTCTACCACAGGATGTGTTGGAGGGCAGTAATCTGCGCTCGCCCCTACAGGAGCTCCATCAGATGATCATGACGCCTATCAAGGCTTTCAATGGTGGCGAGGAGGCCTCTATGCAGCGGGCCCTGCTGAGCCCCGAAAGCAAGAGCGCAGCGCCGGGCTCCCACCTGACGGGGGTCGGGGGAGGCGGAGGGGAGGCTGAGTCGAGCACAAGCGTCATCGCTGAGGGAGATCTACCCGGCCAGTTCACCCGTGTCATGGGCAAAGGTGGGCTGCATGCACCAGCTCTCAGGTCAGATGGTTTTCATTGACTTAGAAAGATTTGTTTTATCACAACGTCTTATTTCCATCCTTCTCAGTTTGTACCCAACTACTGGTGTCGAGGTCAGACGAGGACAACATCAGCTCCTACCTACAACTCATCGACAAGTGCCTTATACATGAGGTAAGAAATGACCAAATATACATAAAGCACATCATATACTAGGAACAGACCGTGCAGGAGGTTTAGTTTCATTCTAGAAAAATCATGAAAGAGGAAATGATTCCTATTGTCCCACACTTCACCTTCACTTACTTATCTAATACCTGTGACTATTTATCTGCAGATTTTGGTGAACATAATAGGTCTACCCTAAATACATCTACATGCAGACATTGACATACCTTCCTCGTAACTATGTCAGAACAGTATTTTTGTGTTTTCTGTCAATATTAACATTTTAGCCACACATTAAAATCTTGAAAGAAAAAAATGATATCATTTTTAGAATCTGAGTTTGAGTAAATGATCAGTTGGATTAAGTTGAAATGAATAAATGTGCATTGTGTATTATGATGTTTTGTCAAAGCATAGAGTCCTGTTTTGCAAAGAAATGCTTCATTTAATCCCTGATTCCTACTCCCTGCTCTCCCCTCCCCACTCCCTGTCAGTCCTTCACTGAGACGCAGAAGAAGAGGCTGTTGTCATGGAAACAACAGGTCCAGAGGCTCGTTCCGGTCCATTCCAAGGAAAACTCTCCTCGGACAATCGCAGGGGTACCGAACGCAGAGGAGGTAAATCCTCACGGACCATGCAGTATCTCTTCTCCTGGGTTATACTGGCTGTGATGAAACACTTTTAATCAAAGTCACTTTAACTTTTATGAAACAATCTGAAAATCAAGGCTGACAGACATATGGAAATAAATATTGTGCTGAATGAATTAAATGTGAAAAAAAAGATATTCAAATATAATGAAGTTCACTCATTACATTTATTTCCTTTGTTCACATGTCTGCGATTACAAAAGCAGTATCTGACTAAAAAGAGAATAAACGTGAACGACTGTGAGATTACGACCTCCGCTTCAGTAAAGAAAGTTAGGATTATCATTTAATCATAAATTCACAAACAAACTTGAGGTTTCTAAATGTTCAGCTCATTATTTGTGAACCTTTATGAATGTCCTGTGACCAGGATCCTAATGGATGTGTACCTGCATCTCTTTGTCCTCGTCCTGCTGCAGGCCGGTTCGGCCAGTCTAACTCTCTCCCCAACGCTGGCGTGTTTGGGGGCAAGCGTGTCGGGCTCCGGAGGAGGCCTCCGTCAGTTCCAGATGCCCTCCAGGAGCTTGCCGGGTGCCAGGCTGGGCCTGCTGGGCAGCAGTGGGCTGCTGGGACCCACACCCCGCAGCTCCAGCAGCACACCCACCGGTCCCAAGCAGGGCAGACAGGTGGGTCAAACAAGCAGAACATAGGAGGGATGAGAGGAAACCAGCAGGGAGAAAAGGGACCGTCAGGCAAGAAGGGCAGACAGTATTACAAGTTATATAAAGCGTAAACTTCTCAATCATTCCTGGAAAATGAAACAATTTATTAGTATATCTTTACATTACAGATTTAGTATATATGACGTCAAAATAGCATGGGAATATGAGATATAATTGTTATATAAGTGAATAGCAAAACCTTTTACGGGTTTCTATGAATCCATAGATAATATAATGGATATAATGTTTAGAAAATGATGGTAGCCAAAAATTGCAATTTCCCAGATTCTTAATATTTAATCTTCAAGTTGTATTTTTATTATGGATTAACGGTCAAAAACTGAAATATTCCCTTTTGAGAAGGTGAAACCCGAAGATTTTTGATAAATGAACAATGAATAGTTTCAGCCATAAATGATGAATGCTTTGGTTCTTACCACACAGAGCTGTGGTCTTTGGGAGTATGGGGAACAAACTTGGTTTAAATGCTGGAATCATTTTGATATGGTGTGTATCAACTCAACTCCAGCATCAGTGAGTGATACAATGAGGGTGGGTAGTTCACGGTACTTTCTACAAGGCCTTGTTCATCTTTCTAATACATAAAACCTAGCTCCACTAAACCGGACTGCTGAATGGAAGGGGTGTTCGTGACTGTAAAGGAAAATGTAGAAATGCACTAATAACACATTCCAGGATGTTTACAATATCCTGGGCAGCAGAATTCCTCCTTCAAGCACGTATTCTTTCTGAAATAGACTTTTGATTCCATGACGAAATAAAGTGTAGGGGTGAGGAAGAGGAGAATGAAGTGAGGTGGATGGAACTTGTAGGCAGGACACCCCACATACCAGAGGCCCTGCGTCAGTGCCGAACACTGAAACAGG